>NC_047572.1:34729692-34969986 GCF_011004845.1 Esox lucius | reverse complement strand
CTTTTTAAGATATACAAAACACAATGGCAGGGAAAACAATTACAATGAAATGCCAAGAAAACTATAGGCAATTACATGAATGAAAATTAGCTGGCATGCAAATCCATTTTGACCAAAAAGTGTTATCTTGCAAGTTTGGACAGTTTTTTATTTGAAATAATTAACTGACACAGGATGCTCTGCTGGCTGTCCAGTGAATGCAGCAGAAAATTGTATTCCTTTTATTTGAAAATGTTATCATGACATGCATCAGTCATGTACTTTTTAAACATGATCATTCACATACTGGTTTAATGATATTATGACATGCGTCAGATATGTACCTTTTAAACATTATCATTAACATTGTGGTTTAATGATATTGGTTCTCATCACCAGAATGTCTGTATTTATTATGTATTTTTTGTGTAAGTTTTGCACCTGAATGAAACCCCAGATTTGCACCAGTACATTTGTTCTGAAAGCACAAAAGAGTATGTCAAGGTTTCTCAAAATGGGGTGGAATATGATCTTGGGAAATGACAACTCTAGAGTCCGCTATAGATGACAATGTAGTCCACAGAGAATATAGAGAAGGAAAAATGTTAATAATATTGTAGATGCATTTTTAATTTTGCAAATTAATCATCCCTCAGGCTGTCCACTGACAAAGACATTTCAGTCATGATTTCATTAATGATATTTATTTGTGCTTGTGTTTTTTTCACATTGTTTCAGTTGTTGTCTGCTGCTCTAGTCAGTTTCTGCAGTAACATCATATATGGTTTTTGGTTGCTTTCTTATTTGAGAAAAATTATACAACAACCAAACATGTCAACAGAGCACCATGTTCTGATTTATGACTTCTGTATGGACATAGGATGTATTAATTAGCTTACTTCAGCAACCTATAAGACTGTCAACATCAGCACATATGTATGCAGTCTATTTCAGTCAGAAGACAGAACAAAGTCAGAAGACAGAACAAATGTATTGCTCTAAAATTATGAACATGTAAGAGAAGCCCTGCCCCTCTCTCTATGTCTCTGGATACTCCTGTGTTCAGGTCCTCTACACCACTTTTGGTAAGAGTTAACAGGATGTGAGTTGATGGCGGGCTGTCCTCTAACTGGTGTCTACTGTTGATAAGGGTTAACAGGGCTGTGAGATGATGGCGGGCTGTCCTCTAACTGGTGTCTACTGTTGATTGGAGGTAACAGGGCTGGGAGTTGATGGCGGGCTGTCCTGTAACTGGTGTCTACTGTTGATTGGAGGTAACAGGGCTGGGAGTTGATGGCGGGCTGTCCTCTAACTGGTGTCTACTGTTGATAAGGGTTAACAGGGCTGTGAGATGATGGCAGGCTGTCCTCTAACTGGTGTCTACTGTTGATTAGAGGTAACAGGGCTGGGAGTTGATGGCGGGCTGTCCTGTAACTGGTGTCTACTGTTGATTGGAGGTAACAGGGCTGGGAGTTGATGGCGGGCTGTCCTCTAACTGGTGTCTACTGTTGATTGGAGGTAACAGGGCTGGGAGTTGATGGCGGGCTGTCCTCTAACTGGTGTCTACTGTTAATAAGGGTTAACAGGGCTGGGAGTTGATGGCGGGCTGCTAGGGTGTTTTTTTCTCTTCATGCCATCAGGGTTTCTGTTGATCTGCACAGTTACCGGGTAAAGGAGATGCGTAGCGATGCCTTGGTCAGGTTTCTGGAAAGCTGAAATCAAGTTCTTAATTTTCCGAAAGTATCGCCTCTCCACACCAGCAGCAGTCTGGAAAAGAGAGTAAAATGGGAGAAAGGAGAGAATACACATCTTTAGAGTGAGTTATTGGTGTATGCTAAGGATGCAATGGTACACGTGATGTTATCGAAGAGTTCGGTTTGCCCCCTATAGTTCAATAGGCACACGTGATGTTATCGAAGAGTTCGGTATGCCCCCTATAGTTCAATAGGCACACGTGATGTTATCGAAGAGTTCGGTATGCCCCCTATAGTTCAATAGGCACACGTGATGTTATCGAAGAGTTCGGTATGCCCCCTATAGTTCAATAGGCACACGTGATGTTATCGAAGAGTTTCTTTTTGCCCCCTATAGTTCAATAGGCATACGTGATGTTATCGAAGAGTTCGGTATGCCCCCTATAGTTCAATAGGCACACGTGATGTTATCGAAGAGTTCGGTATGCCCCCTATAGTTCAATAGGCACACGTGAACCGCAGAGTTGTGATATGCCAGAGATTTCCTATAATTTCCAAAACATGCTTATTGTTCTGTAGACTTAATGCACATTGTAGATTCAGATCCAAAAAACCAGACGTGTTGCTTGTGAACAGGTAAGGCAGGCAACTGCTTGGGGTCCAAGGCCGTTAGGGGGATCCTGAGAGCTGACAAACTTTATGTCTCAAAATGTGTCAGTTGCAGTGACCGCAACCCCCTCCCCCTTAAAAAACGAATGGACGATTTGCAATGACATCTTAGTAGGAAACCTCCCTAAAAGCACCCCACAGTGTATCTGCAGGTTTCAGGAAGTTAAATTTTATATATTTTAAGACTTAATGCCACTACAAATTCCATTTAAGACCAATTTCACAACAACACCCCACTCAAAAAAATACGCAAGGACACCAATTCGACGAAAGTACCCAAACGAACGACAAGGTCGTGTCAGTCTATAGTACACAATCTATCTTCAAGTGTACTTACAACACATCTGTCTCAAATCGGTCAATCAAACTATACAACACATTCTTCTATTCATGCCTCTCACTCTTCCCAATTTATTAAAAGTGAGTTTTCTGAAATCATCCCAATTCTGTGATGACTCTATAACTAACGAAATATCCACAACCCAATAAAGTAACAACATGTGCGGGTCGGGAAATTGATACTAGCTGTGCTGGTATTCTGAACATCAAATTAACCAGTCAGAAACATGAAGATGCAGCGTAGAGCCCACTGTGAAAGAACAGTGTGGAGTAGGGCTTGCTGTTAAGGAGAGGAAGAGGATCGATTAAGAAAATGAACCCAGAGGACAATGAAATAGAGACTAGGGATGATTTGGGGCTGAAAATGTATTTATCTTCTGTTGTTTGGGAATATGTCTCAACTAATTTCACAACTAATGTAGGTCTAATATATATTAAAAACCGGTAAGACGGTGGTTAGAACAACACAAGGCATCACAATAAATCCATGAAAAGAGTGGCAAAGACGTCTCCCCTGGGGGTTGGGCGGGTGCTAAGCCCTGAATGTATTGTGATCCTAGCAACGTCTCTGGTCAAGGATATCGTTTTCATTTTGTTTCATTAATAATGAATTACTGTGATACCTTTGATGAATTACACAGGGAGCTGGATCATCTTCATGGTTCTATAAAATAATTAGCAACATTTCTTATTCAGACAGATTATATGTTTCATATTTTGTTTATCTCCTAAAAAAAGGCATTTAATGAATAAGATTGCAGTAAAAAGGATTTTGTCACACTGCATGTGATCAACTATGTCATCAAAATTACACTTCATTCTAATTGTTAATTCACAGGTAGCATCATCCTTTATCTGGGGGTATCGCCCATTAAGAGTGATTTGTGTCTGCCCAGGTACTCTCTGGCCACCTGGCTATCGCAATTATTACATTGCCTTATCAAAATTATTTGAGCCACATTGTAATTATTTTTATAGACAACGATCTTTTTGCACAATATTTTGATTTCAAAATCATGTTTCCAATCTATGGATTTAATATTTACTGTACACCTGAATTATGTGGTTACATTTTTTTTCTCATGTGTCTAATAGTTCATTTTAATCATAATATGGTGTCCCACTTTAACTAACAAAATGTCCAACTTAAAAAAATAATAGCTATGAAGGTAAAAAAAAAATGATTTGTTGTAAAAATGGCTGCACAGTTGTAAAAGAATATTAGCAAAACTTGGAATTACTTTTGTAATTGTAAAAAGGTTTTGCAAACTGGTAAAAAAATAGTTTCAAACTGATAGTTACTTTTGTAGTATAGAAATGGCATAACTGTAACTAACTTGATAAGCTATGCTGTGCCAATCAGAGTCCTCATGGGTATCTCTGCTTGCAAACGCTGTGAAACGTATTACCGCAGACTCTAATTTACAAAAAATAATTTTGTCACAGTTCTAGTGTTATTAATGAGTTGCATGATTCCAAATATCAAGTTAGTTACAATTATGCACATTTTTATACAACTGCAAAAGTAATTCCAAATTTGCTAATCTTTTTTATAAGTTTGCAAAATGTTTTTACAGTTACAATAGTAATTCCAAGTTTGCAAGTGTGCAACCTAATTTATAGCTATAAAAGACTTACATGGTAGCTTATTTTTTGAGACGTTTCAAACATTGACCTCAAAATCCCTATTCAGATTGGAAACATGACTTTGGAGTCAAACTACTGAGCAAAAAGATTGTTGTCTATAAACAAAATTGTGATCTGGCTCTAATAATTTAGATAAGGCAATTATGTAGCTAATAATTGCAACAGCTCTACATTTGGTATACAGTATTTAAACTGAGTATATGCTCAGCTCACAAAGATTGTGAAGAACTCATTCTGCTGACTAATTTAAATAAAAAACATTTGTTGAATCACAGAGTTTGTGTTTTATTGCTGTTTAAGTGTAGGCTATTATACAGTACGGCTATTTAAAACATATGTCTGGTAGCTCATCTGTATGGCCGGAACTCTGGAATTTTAACGCCATATTGTCCGTTTTCATAAGACATAAGAGACTGTTTGTCTATTAAATAATAATCATGCGAAATTAGGCTACATGGTGGCATTGCAAAACTATTCTAAACTTAATTTAAACATACTGAAATTTAGACGCAACTTTTATTTATTTGTAAATGCAATTGATTTGGAACATATCAATTTGAACACCGTCCTTTCCTAAATAGGTGTAGAATATATTACATTGTTCCGTCGTCAGAATTCTATACTCACAAACTGAAAACTATTTAGAGACTTATTACCATTTGTTTTACATTGTATTCCTACTTAATAACTGATTAGGCATGTGAGAGTACAAGTATTGTAACAGGCGCTTTGTCTCACCCGTCTCTTTCTTTGGGTTAATGTGGAGTATTTAACAGTAATTTGTTGACCTTAGGCCATTGTACAGTAAATAAACAAATTACATTATCCATTTTATTAGAAACTTTCGCAAAATATAAATAGGTATTTACCTCTGAAAATATTAATAAAACATGGGTTTAACATCCTTCATGTAAACACGCTATGTTAAACACTTTAATTATATTTTCACTTGGGTCTACTGTGGCATAATGTATCAAAGAAATCTGGTGGGAAAAGTAATTTCTTATTTTTTTATTATGATTATGATAAAAACAGATGCAGTTTTCAGGAAATATTAGTGCAGAATAGTGGCATCAATGACGCAATAAGTAATATACTTGGTAAAAGTCTGCAATTAGCCTACATAAATGTTAACTTAATCGTTGTAATCACTATATTTCCAGTCAAATAATTGTATTTGGGTTTAAATAATTACAATTAACGAAAAGGAAGAGATTCACGTGTGTAGACCAATAACATGGAATCAAACACAGTAACATAGGAATCCATTAATAGGATTATAGTAGACAATATTCCTCAGATTTTTTGTTTTATTCTGGCCATATAAGTACAGACGTAGGCTTGAATAACAGCAGTTTCAGTTGGGTGTCGACGTTTTCACAGATGCCTCCTGGTGGCCATTCTTATTTTTTATTTAATGTTTTTGTCCATGCTGTACGGCACTGCAACTTGCCGCGGTATACCGCAGTATAACGAGGCATACCGCGGCATGCCTCATTGCGGACCGCCCCTTGAGTCTGGAATTAAATGAGCGACATGTGTTGTTTAAAATGTCCTTCCAAATGTTTCTGTGAGGGTAACATAACTGTGTCACATGAAAGAGAATTACAGAAAATTAAAGTTTCACAGAATTATAATAAAAGCATGTCAGCAGCTGTTAAAATGGCCAGTGGCAAAAGCCATACAGCTCATAGATGCTATTTCTGGTGGAGGTAAACTTAATAAAAAACATCCGACAACTGCAGATTTAGTGTATGCGCAAAAAGCTATGGATATCTTAATTTTTATATGCAACAATGTCAATACATTTTTTGAGAAATTGGCATTTATTTTTCAACAAATAACAGAAAAGGTTAACGCATACTTCGATTTTGGGTTATGTTCAGATAAACAGACAGATTCTGTAAGATCAAGGGTTATTGGATTAATTAAATTGACAGAAAATCTGTCAAACCTTTAGTGTGTAATGTAGAGATGTAGCCCAATCATTCTGAACTAGAAAGCAATGGTTTAGAAACCCTTTCCAAAGATGCTGTACAAAACCCATAAGGTAAAATACTAATTACGTTTTTGGCCAGCTATGTAAACTCTAACATTGATTGATCCCTCAAAAGGTGTTCAATTAGTTATAGGCTATTCCTATTTGTTTTCTAATGTCTCTTAACATGAAAGTAATCTAAAAGTAAATCAAAGTAATCAGATTAATTTGAATAACCAAAAAGTTATGTTACTGATTACAAATGTGGACAGGTAACTTGTAACTGATTACATTTAAAAGTAACCTACCCAACTCTGCCTATGCATCTAGCTGTGCCTACTGGAAACAAGAGGAAGAGATGCCAGTGCTGCCCTAACAAGGACACCAAGAATAGCACCATTTACCACAAATGTCAAAAATACATTTGCAAGACACAGACCCAAACATTCACAATACATCAATACACAAAGACACACACCTCTTGCCAAAGATGACGCTTGTTCATGAATCTTGTTAAGTGGTTGATCCCTCTGCATGGAACAAGTTACAGAAACATTTGAAACTTAATAAGCTTGTCCCATTGTTTGCTTTTAAGAGGATATTAATTGACTTGGAAGAAGCCACAACTGGCTGTAGTTATTCTGCATGATATTTTAAGGATTTGTGGTTGATAGATTTGCTAATTTAGTTGTTTTATGTTCTTGTGTATTCTGTGTGGTATGTATGGTTGTACTGCTGTCTGTCTTGGCCAGGACACTCTTGAAAAAGAGATTTTTAATCTCAACAAGTATTTTCCTGGTTAAATAAAGGTTAAAAAAATAAATAGAAAATAAATAAAATAAAGTGTTGTTTTTGGAAATTAAATTGATAATTTTTTAATGTATATTGGGATTCATTTTGTTTATCATCAGCCTCTCATGGTCTTATATTTGCATGTTCTGTTCATCATAAACCAATAAAATAGATACATTGTGACTATTTGAAACTAAAAACTATTTGTACAATATAAGTTTAAAAAAATTCAAAGGTACATAAAATATCAAAGCATTTATATTATGGTTATGGATGAATAATAACTTACTAAGCAGATAAAACATTTTATTGGATGATAATTTTTATTTTTTTTTATTAATTTTTATTAATTAAAATTTTACTCTTGAACACTAATGGTATAAACCCTTTTCAAATGTAATAGGAAAGTTACATATCACAGAGAGCAAAATCGTTCAAATCCATTGTTCTCAAAAGAGAATGCTAGAAAGACTTCGCATCTGATTGGCAACTGAGAAATAGATGAATTCTTTGAAATAAAAAAAGCCAAATTCAGTATTTAATTAGATGCCATTTCAAGCTCTGCAGGTGAAACATCTAGATTTTGGGTAAATGCACTGCAGTGGGGTAACAGCAGCTTCTCTCCCAAAGCAAACTCAGCTGGTTTTTCATAATTTATTTGTTTTTCATAATTTATTTGACTGTAATAATCAATCAAAATAAACATCGCTTATTTTCTGAGGGTGAGTTGGATGCCCTAATTGATATTGATGTTAGGATGACCATAGGAGGCGATTCTCTCGAACCGTATTTTTCTGCAGGTTGCTGCCCCCTTTTTTGCAGAATCACTGACATGAATTTACCTTGACCATTATCTCAGGTATTCCATAGCTAAAGTCTGGAAGATGGCCTATGTATTCCTCCTTCATAAGGGTGTGTGGTAGAAACTTTTAGTCTATAGTACATTAATATCATATTGTTTATTCTAAGTATAATCCAGTCATTTAGTAAGGCCATTGTGTGTTTCGACTCTGCTCACTTACAGGATGTGCCAACAACAGATAGCTATAGTCTTGGTTAAACTTCTCAAGGGCTGTAAACATCTTATCTTTCTAAGCCAAAGACATGTAGACTAACCATGCAAAGGAGGGGGACACAATGGGCTCTACTGAATGTATATAGGCCTGAGCTCAACCTTCAATGGAGAGCTTTTGACCTGAATCTGTTGAGTGTTGTTAACTGCTCCAGGTTTGCAAATCTTGAATAAAGCTTTACTTGTGAAAATAATCTACAGCCTCTGTGCCTTTCCCATTTAGTAATTTCCACGACAGGTGTTTACTTTGCTGACCTAAATAATTATCAGCCTATTTCTAAACTCCCTTGACAAACCAAAACAATCAATCCTTGAGGGGTCCCTCAAGGATTGATTCTTGGACCAATTTTACTTTCGCTTTACATAAGTGATAATGGTCTATCTGTTAAGGGTTGTAACCTGCATCTTTATGCAGATGACACTGTGTAATATGATATTGCTACCACAGTGAACCCAGAGATGGAGTCAAGACCACAACCCTGGAGACCCAGACCAAGACCCAAACCCAGTGGGCCAAGACCATTACAAGACCAAGACCACTTTGAACACAAAAAAACAAGACCAAGACCGAGACCTTAGATCAGACCTGGGCAAGATAAGGCCTTCGGTCCGGATCCGGCCCGTTGAGTCATTCTATCTGGCCCGCAATACATCCAAAACGTGTAAAATAATAAAAAATATATAATACCTGACGAGGTCCACAGATTACGTTACTTTATTTACTGTTGCATATTTATTTATTTTCAAATTAAAAGTACTCCCAGTAATAAATACAGCAGTATCATACTGTCTGTTTAAAATACCTTTAAGTTGAAACAAGGTATTTGTGTTGCTATGATACGTGGGACTAGCACCACAATCCACACACGGAAGTTATCATTTGTTCATACTATACGCAATTGATGGCTGGCGATCTCTGGAAATGAGCCTAAGAAAAGTTGATAACGAAAGCAGGGTATTTAAAAAACTATTGACAGGAAAAAATGTATTTGCAGATGTCGCAGGTAAAGCAACTTGCTTAATATGTAAAGCTAACGTCTTTTAAAGAGTAAAATTTGCAGAGGCACTTCCAGAGCAAGCATGCAGCGAAATACAAAAACTGTCACCTGATGCTTCAATTCAACAAGTCCAAGCACAGATGCAGCCTCACTGATGAACATCTTGCAGCAATACCACACACTGCTTCAACAGTACCGCACACTGCTTCAACAGAAATCAATCAATCAAATGTATTTATAAAGTCCTTTTTACAACAGCAGTTGTCACAAAGTGCTTTACAGAGACACCCGAGCCTTAAACCCCAAGGAGCAAACAACAGTAGTGTTTGCTCCTTGCTCCTTGCTCCTTGCTCCTAGCCACTGAATTTATATTTACTGTCATAAATATTAGCAACACCACCTCCTTTTCGGGATGCACGAGGGATATGATCACTAGTATAACCAGGAGGAGAGGCCTCATTTAAGAAAATTAATTAATTAGGCTTTAGCCACATTTCACATAAACCAATAACATCTAGTTTATGATCAGAAATTAATTCATTTACTGCAACTGCCTTTGGAGCAAGGGATCTAACATTTAGAAGTCCCATTTTGAGATGCGAGGTGATACAGTCATTTTTATTTTTATTTGTGACTGAGGTGGAGGAAGGCTTTATCTTAATAAGGTTGTTTTTGTTAGCACTACCTTGTTTAACTTTTCTCAGCCTGGAACGAGTCATAGTGGCAATAGGTAAAGCTGTAATAACTACTCTGGCTATGCTATCAACAGACTCCACTATGCTAGCAGGCTGGCTAACAGCCTGCAGCCTGACCTGCACCCTATCTCATGTTAAGGCTATAGGAGTGAGACTCCTGTCAATGTTCCTAGATAAAATAAGAGCAGCACTCCAGCTAGGATGGAGTCCGTCACTCCTCAGCAGATCAGGCCTGGCACTTAAGATAATGAGGTGTGTATTAGCTAGCTAGCTATGACATGAAGGGTTGCAGTCGGCTGCAGAACTGTTTGGTGCCAGTTCACATGCAGTTCAACAACACATGATGTGTGAATACAGTACTACAGGTGCGCAAAGGGACTATGCATGATAGAAAATGTGTGAATACAGTACTACAGGTGCACAGAGGGACTATGCATGATAGAAAATGTGTGAATACAGTACTGCAAGTGTACAGAGGGACTATGCATGATAGAAAATGTGTGAATACAATACTACAGGTGCACAAAGGGACAACGCATTATAGAAAACGCATGAATACAGTACTAAAGGTATGCAAAGGGACTACGCATGATAGAAAACTTGTGAATACATTACTACAGGTATGCAAGGGGACAAGCTAGCTTATATGAAAAATCTGTCTCATTATACAGAGGTGACCAAGACCCAAACCCTGGAGACCCAGACCAAGACCACATCTATGTTGTCTCGAGAACGAAAGACCAAGACTCCATCTCTGAGTTGACCAGGATCTTTGTGGGCTACGGTCTGCATTCAATGCCCTGCAGAGATCTCTTTTTGATTTGAAGTTGCGGTTAAATTCTGAAAAAAACGAATTATGTTATTTTCTAAATCTATAAAGGTGCCAATACATTTGGATTTGATTTCTCTCGATGGGGCTCATATTGAATGTGTCCCTGCCTAAAAATACCTGGACATATGGATAGTAGAAAGCAAACTGAACAGTTGTCTTTCATGCCGGTTATTAATTATGGTGATATTATGTATATGAAGTCTTCTACCTCAGTTTTAAAACCTCTTAATACACTTTATCATCATGCATTACACTTTATTACAGGTAATTGTTTCAGTCCACATCACTGTTCTCCAAATCAGAAAATCCTTTGAAGTCAGAAGATGCAATTCCTTAGGACATTTTTTGTCTTATAATTTTGAGGCATGAAATGGCAAAGGGGATGTCTCATGCTGTGTGACGGTATTGAGGAGAAACAGATTCCATGGTGTTTGAATAGTGAGCTTTTTCACAGATGGGGCTCTATATGGAGAGATAGCTGCCAGGCCTTCTCATCCATATGGAGGGACAGCTGCCAGGCCTTCTCATCCATATGGAGGGACAGCTGACAAGACTTCTCATCCACATGGAGGGACAGCTGCCTGTCCTTCTCATCCACATGGAAGGTCAGCTGCCAGGCCTTCTCATCCACATGGAGGCATAGATGGCATGCCTTCTCATCCATGTGGAGGGACAGCTGGCAGGCCTTCTCATTCTAGTTCTGAATGTGTCTCCCTGTGTCATATGGATGCATGATACATCAAGAGCAACTTGCGGCAAAATAACTTAGCGAAGAAAATGGAAATATGCTGCAGCAGGTGAACTACATTAAACCACATCCGATGCGTGCATGCATGTTTGCATGTCTCTTTTAGCTCGCCTGTTCGCAAAACTTAACAAAGATATGGGATCCGAGCATGACAAAATGTCATTTCACCCTGAGGCTCTGTGGTTACCAAGGGGTAAAAATGGGATCAAAGCATGAAATTTTGTTATTTCACACTGTGGTTTGCTTGTTATCAAAGCAGAGTGTTGAAAAGATTTTCAGTTAGCGAGTGGAACCTTTTTCATTTTCAGTGGATGTAAAGAAATACAGTTTTCCATTTGTTGACTTTCTGTGTGACAGAAATAAAATCTGCCTCCTTGCCTATGTTACATACATATTTGGGAAACTGAACGAACTGAAAGCATACATCTACAGATGAGTGACCGAATCAATGGATGCAGGGGAACATTTTTGACAGTCTTTTAAAAGGGGACCATGCCATTTCCCTCGATGGAGGGAGGTCCAGAAGTTTTATTTGGACATTATATTAAATTGTTATTTCTTTTACCTAAATATAACCCTGAAAGAGGGGAACTGTGTATAACAAGTACTGCCATTTTGTACATATACAGCCTGATATAAAAGCTGAGAAAATATAATTGAACCTCAGTTTTACTTTACTGTGCCAATAATTATAGTGGACACTCTACATACAGTATACCATATTTTTAGTGAGCACTGTGCATACAGAATATAATATTTAGAGTGGGCACTTTACATGCTATATATCATATTTACAGAGGGCACTGGAAATATAGTATATTATAATTACAGTGGGCACTGTACATACATTATATCTTATTTTCAGTGGGCACTGGACACATAGCATTTCATATAGTTCAGTGGGCACTGTACATAGAGTATATCATAATTTCAGTGGGCAATGTGCATACAGTATAGGGGCGCCGCCAGGTATTTTGGGCCCCATGACAAAAAATCTAATTGGGCCCCCTCAGCACAGCTGTTACCTATTTTTTGGGGGCCCTGTCTGTCATGGACCCTTGGAATTGTCCTAACTTTTCCGCAATATACGGCGCCCCTGAGTATGTCATATTTACAGTGGGCACTGGACATATAGTACATCATAATTACAGTGGGCAAGGTACATACAGTATATCATAATTGCAGTGGGCAGTGTACATACAGTATATCATATAGACACATTTTATTACATTATGACTCATATGTGCATATCTCAATAGGTAAATAGTTACAGGACTCCTCCATTTAGTATAACTGTAAATGACAATTCTTATCCATGTGATCAATAGGTTCACATGGATAAATAGCTATATACAGTGGGGTATATTTTACAGGTTTTCCTATTTACAAAGCATGTAGAGGTCTGTAATTTTTATCATAGGTACACTTCAACTGTGAGAGAAGGAATCTAAAACAAAAATCCAGAAAATCACATTGTATGATTTTCAAATCATTAATTAGCATTTTATTGCATGACATAAGTATTTGATCACATACCAACCAGTAAGAATTCTGTCTCTCACAGACATGTTTGTTTTTCTTTAAGAAGCCCTCCTGTTCTCCACTCATTACCTGTATTAACTGCACCTGTTTGAACTCGTTATCTGTATAAAAGACACCTGACCACACACTCAATCAAACAGACTCCAACCTCTCCACAATGGCCAAGACCAGAGAGCTGTGTAAGGACATCAGGGATAACATTGTAGACCTGCACAAGGCTGGGATGGGCTACAGGACAATAGGCAAGCAGCTTGGTGAGAAGGCAACAACTGTTGGCGCAATGATTAGAAAATGGAAGAAGTTCAAGATGACGGTCAATCTCCCTTGGTCTGGGGCTCCATGCAAGATCTCACCTCATGGGGCATCCATGATCATGAGGATGGTGAGGGATCAGCCCAGACCTACACGGCAGGACCTGGTCAATGACCTGAAGAGAGCTGGGGCACAGTCTCAAAGAAAACCATTAGTAACACAATATGTCGTCATGGATTAAAATCCTGCAGCACACGCAAGGTCCCCCTGCTCAAGCCAGCGCATGCCCAGGCCTGTATGGAGTTTGCCAATGATCATCTGGATGATCCAGAGAAGGAATGGGAGAAGGTAATGTGGTCTGATGAGACAGAAATAGAGCCTTTTGGTCTAAACTCCCCTCGCTGTGTTTGGAGGAAGAAGGATGAGTACAACCTCAAGAACACCATCCCAACCGTGAAGCATGGAGGTGGAAACATCATTCTTTGGGGATGCTTTTCTGCATAGGGGACAGGACGACTGCACCGTAGTGAGAGGAGGATGGATGGGGCCATGTATCGTGAGATCTTGGCCAACAACCACCTTCCCTCAGTAAGAGCATTTAAGATGGGTTATGGCTGGATCTTCCAGCATGACAACGACCCGAAACACACAGCCAGGGCAACTAAGGAATGGCTCTGTAAGAAGCATCTCAAGGTCCTGGGGTGGCCTAGCCAGTCTCCAGACCTGAACCTAATAGAAAATCTTTGGAGGGAGCTGAAAGTCCGTATTGCCCAGCGACAGCCACAAAACCTGAAGGATCTGGAAAAGGTCTGTATGGAGGGGTGGGCCAAAATCCCTGCTGCAGTGTGTGCAAACCTGGTCAAGAACTACAGGAAACGTATGATCTCTGTAATTGCAAACAAAGGTTTTTGTACCAAATATTAAGTTTTGCATTTCTGATGTATCAAATACTTACGTCATGCAATAAAATGCAAATTAATTACTTAAAAATCATACAATGTGATTTTCGGGATTTCTGTTTTAGATTCCGTCTCTCACATTTGAAGAGTACCTATGATAAAAATGACAGACTTCTACATGCTTTGTAAGTGGGAAAACCTGCAAAATCGTCAGTGTATCAAATACTTGTTCTCCCCACTGTAGCCTTCCTATATCCACTAAATATAGTCTGTCCATAATATTTGTATAATTAAAGTGCATTCAATTAATAGATTCTGATAGGATTTAATTGATGTGTTATAGTCTGCCTTCCTAATAGTCAAGTTATTTATGGCTTGTGTGATAATACATAGTTATGAATATTTTCTGGAACATATTGATTGAGAAGCCAATCTGATTATCTTCCAACAGCATGTTTGAAATGATCCACCTTCCTTGAAGATCTTTTTGAATAGTTTTCACATTTAGAGCCTAAACCTTAATTCATAACCTAATCCTATCCCTTAATTCATATCAACACCACTGTTGAATTTCATTGCCTTGGATGTTTTCTAACCACTAATGTAATAGCGCTTAAAATGTTAACATATTTTAATTTTTTTATCATCAAGCAGTCCATATCAGCAGATCCTCATCTTGTAGAAGCCTAACGCCTAACCCTAACCCTCATCTTGTAGAAGCCTAATGCCTAACTCTAACCCTAACCCACCACCACTGGAGCAGGCAAACTAATAGGGGGTAGAAGACAATAATCTCCAGCTTAATTCATTCAAATAAGACACCAAGTACTTCCACTATGTGTACTCTGGCCTTACATATTTTCTACTAGTAGCTGTAACTTTGCAAGGTCAAATTCAGGGTATATGTGAATGTGCTTAGTGAATAATGTTGATTCTGATTCTCAATGACAACACATTAGTACCAATTAATCACATCTCCTTCACCAAAGGATGATACATTATGAACACAGAAGAAATACAGACGGGTGACAAGTTAAAGAATAAAACAATATAAAGTGTCTGTAAGGCTTTGACCGCCACGAGCTGTCAGAACAGCTTCGATGCACCTTGGCATAGATTCAACAAGTTCCTGGAACTCTATTGGAGGGATGGAACACCGTTCCTCACCAAAGGATAAAGGTGATCACTCAGAATAACTGTAATGATGTGTACTCTTTACTGACATTGTCAATTTGTCATGGGCCCAGGAGGCTGCTCCAACGTGTTTCAAGACCGCAACCATTGTGCCAGTGCCGAAATGGTCGACTGTGTCTTGTCCGAAATGACTTTTGACCTGTCGCACTCACCCCCACAATCATGAATTGCTCGAAAGACTAGTTCTGGCCAACTTTAAGTGCTGCCTCCAACAACACTGCATCCCTAACAGTTTGCCTACCGGTCGAACAGATCTACAGAGGATTCCATTTCCACAGCTTTACACTCTGCCCTGACCCACCTGGACAAAACCAACATCTATATGAGAATGCTATTCATGGACTTTAAACACAGCATTCAACATGGTCATCCCCTCTAGGCTGGTCAACAAACTCCATGAACTGGGAATCAGCCCCTCTCTCTGTACCGGACTTTGGACTTTCTAACCTACAGAGCCCAGTCTGTCAGGTTAGCCAACTTCACCTCCTCCACCCTGATCCTGAAAAAAGGTGTTCTTCAAGGCTGCGTGCTGAGCCCTCTCCTGTACTCCCTCTTCACCCAATACTGCATTTCTGTACACAGTTCCAACACCATTGTGAAGTTCGCAGACAACACCATGGTGGTAGGCCTGAACAGTGACAATGACAAGTCAGCCTACAGGATCAAGTGCCTGGCAGCATGGTGCTGTGACTACAACCTGGCCCTCAATAGAAAGAAAACTAAGTAGCTCTTTGTGGATTACAAAAAGTCTAAAGGCTGCAGTCACGCACCAGTTCTGATTGATGGCACTGAGGTGGAGTGTGTGTCCAGCTTCAAATTCCTGGGTGTCCACATCTCCGAGGACATCTCCTGGACCCTCAACACCTCAGCCCTGGTCAAAAAGTCGCAGCAGCACCTATACTTTTGAGGAGGCTGATGAAGGCCATCCTGTCCTCCAAGATCCTTGTGAACTTTTACCACTGCACAATCGAAAGCATTCTGACTAACTGCGGCACAGTGTGGTTTAACACCTGCTCTGTAGCCGACCGGAAAGCCCTGCAACGGGTGATAAAAACCAGCCAGCACCTCACTGGTGCCCAGCTTCCTTCCATCATAGACCACCAGCGCAAGCGGTGTTTTCACAGGGCGCGCAGCATCATCAGGGACCCTTCACATTCATGCCACAAACTATTTGCCCATCTACCCTCAGGGAGGTGGTACAGGTTTCTTTCCATCTACTGTAACCCATCACTAAACATACTCCCCCCCAGCCTCTTTGATTCCTTGTTGTACTACTGGACTCTGACACTACTTTGCAAAGTCTGATTAGGAGGTTTTTCAGTTGTTACAGCTACATGTCTATCTCTGGAACCTCACTGTTACTATGCCTGCATTTCAGTGGCACATGCCACCTTGCACCTTCAATTTGCCTTCATTGCACATCTAGAACTGCCATCATACTTGCATTTTTCAGATCTTAGATATACATGTCTATCTCAGGGACCTCATTGCTGGTTTCTTTTCATTTCGGTTGCACATGCTACCTTACTCTTTCAGTTTGCCTCAATTGCACATCCACTTGTAACATACACTATATCTAATACTTATAAACTTTCTGCCCTCTATTTGCCTTATTTGCACATTTAGTATAGCCATTTGCACTACATTTGCCTTAATTGCACATATGCACATTCCACTTGTAATATACATACACTTAATTCTTGTAAATGTACATTTCCTGTCCTCTATTTGCACTTCTGGTTAAATGCTAACTGCATTTCGTTGTACTGTACTTGTGCTGTTCAATGACAATAAAGTTGAATCTCATCTAATCTAATATACATATACTTGTACATTTCCTGCCCACTATTAGCACTTCTGGTTAAATGCTAACTGAATTTCATTGTACTGTACTTGTACTTGTTCAATGACAATAAAGTTTAATCTAATCTAGTTTGCAGTGACCCTTCCCTCTATAGCAACAAGTGGATCCAAACCATGCCAGGTGAATGCCCCCTATACCATAGGAGAGCCTCTGGGCACCCTCAACGTAGTGGTCAAGCATTCAGGCCTGTACCATTCTCTTGGTGTAAACACAAAGAAACAACACAACTTTGTCTCCCCAATGCATTCAAGCAGCCATTAGAAGCAGTCTAATTCAGCTAAACAAATTACAAGAGCAATGGAAGGGTGGGTCCCATTGTAAAACATTATTTTAGGTAGTGATCTCATGAGGTGTTATGCATTACATATGCTTCCTGAATACAGTGGATGATACATTTCTCTGTGATCTCATGTTTAGTTACATATTTACATCCATTATATATATTTAAACATATACCAAAGACAAAAAACCATAGGCCTATATAAAATGTATAATTAATATCTATTACTCTTAAACCTTCCCTTCAGAAATAAAGAAATTCCAACACAGTAACATTACATGATTGAAGAAAAAACATTGGAAGAATAGACTCAGTTTTAACTCAACAAGTTCCTTCCTTTAAAGCAACACTTCACCCTGGGCGGACCTTAGATAATGTGTAATTGAGTATGGTTTTAAGCGCAAGCAAATTCTGAAAAATACTTTTATTGTGAAAACTACTTGTGTTTTGTCCATTTTGCTATGACCACATATACAATTGCACTGTATGTAGTGACGGTTGTCCTTTAATTTCCTTTACTGTCTTTGAGTGATTTTCCTATCAGCAGATACTGTATATTGGTAAAAGTAAAAAGGTGATAACAATTTTTCTTTTTCTGAATGACTACTACGAGGACATTACATCCTACTCTGCCATAGTTCCTCCCCTCCACTCTGTAGGTAGACTGGACATTTTACAACTGGATTTGAAGGATGTGATCTGACATGGTGATATACCATACATTTTTGAAGCGGAGTAGGCAACTCTACAGTGTGTTGAAGTTCATAGAACAACCAGATTTAGCAGAAAGTTCTTAGATATTTCTACTGGTAAATATGTGTTAGTGTATTTGCCACCTGGAAATAATGCTACTGTATAGCCTTGTCTTTTTAGATATGGCTAGTTAAAATGACAATTAATTTGAGTCTTTCTTATTGAAAACCATGCCTGCAGGAATAAATTATTGAGATCTGTTACTAGCAAACTACTGTTAAATGCTTACACGTTCTAAACATGGTTACTTTGCTGTCATTCTGCCAAGACTCCAGAGTCTATTTTGAATTCAAAAAGCTATTACCGTATTCTATAATCGCCATTTCGTTATCTTCATTTGCTATGAATTCTGAACTGATATTTTATGAACATACCAATACAGAGGATGTAGATGCTACCACAACATTAAGATTTTCTGGTTCTGGATTGTGTAGAAGAGATCTTCTGTTTTTATGACACAAATGTAACATTTGCAATTAGTACATTGAGTAAATATGCTATGATGAAGTGCAACTTTAAATTCCATAAGTACATAGTTTAGCATTGACTGGCTCTACACTACAAAATCCTTACTCTAATCAAGGCAGAAAAAGCAAATACAAAAAAATAAAAGTGTTCAAACCATGTGAGGAAATTCCATTACAGGAAAAGATAAACAGTCCATTAGGGTTATTTCCATTCAGGTTTGTCAACAAGATGATGATGTGAATGTAGAGAACAGACAACAATCAAACAAAAGCTCCTAATGGTCTTGTTCTTAAGCAATGATACAGCATGGAAGATTCATTCAAATTCATTGACAGACACCTATGCAGCAATGTCTAAAAGGTCAAAGAAAAAGGAAAAGAGCAAACACTAGAGTTGCACATCTTCTGATAATTTGATAATTATGCTTATTCTTATAATGCTAATCACAACTATGATTATAGTGCAAAAACCAACAGATCTTTAGTTCAAATTCAAATGATTTCCCATACTACAGACTAATTACACAAACATATACACATTATTCACATAAATAGTATTCACAAAGTAATTTTGTTTATTAGATGTTTTTTGTGTTATCTTTGGTTCTGCATACACTCATTGAATAGTTTGTTTTATGATAAAAAGTTATAACTTATCATTCTTTTTTGTAATCTATTCCAATATGTAATTAATTGGATTTATTTTACCCATTACTGAGATTCTTGTTCCAGTTTATGCAATTAGCATTTATCGTAAGTATTTAATCGCTATAATGCATATTGGGGGTGACAACATATTTCAGTTGGTTTATAACCTCTCAGCTGGATTCTAATTTGGATTAGGGTTAGTAAACATGTTTACTATGACTTGCATGTCGGGTGTAGTCCATGAGCTGTGGAAACACTAAAATGTATCAAAGGTATAATCAAGAAATTATTAAGACCACAATGTGATTTGGTGGAACTTTCAAAAGATATAATATATAATTGAATATGTAAATAATAAATAATTTTCAACAAATATCACTAGTGCATTTGAAGAATGCACTAGCTACTTTAGCCATGGTACACTGAGTGTTGTTCCCATAACTACACAACATATATTGAATACTAGATTAAAATGTGTAGCGCTAGAAAGTGGGGTCAACAATGTATTCGCTGTGAGAACCAGATTCAGTGGCATTTTGGATGGGTATGTGGCTGTGTGAATCTAAATATACAAATTAGTTCTAAGATAAAGGCAAAATAGGAAGCAAATACACCTTGAGAAACATACACTTAGATATACATTTATGATTAAAATAGTGGAAGCAGCAAATCGTATTTGCACTGCATGCCTTTATAGACATGAGATGGTTTCATAGTTTATTGTATTTTTTATTTTTTTATATTGCTTGTGCACACAACAAGAAAGACAAAATGCTGAGATTTATTTAGAAAGCCAAATCTCTGCAATGGACATATGACAAAAACAAATGTCTGTATAATGTATGTGAATATTGAGGTCTAACAGATTACCAGGTTTTCCTAGCCACTGAAATTCAACACTACTGTTGTTTGCTCCTTGGGGTTTAAGGCCGGGTGTCTCTGTAAAGCACTTTGTGACAACTGCTGTTGTAAAAAGGGTTTTATAAATAAATTTGATTATAAATACATTGGTTTAACATTTAATGTAGTAAGTAGTGTTGATTGGTTTATATTGTAACTAGGATTAATAGTTTCTACCCAATGTTGATAAAGGAAGCTTTTTGTCTTACCTCTGCTGTCCAGGATCCTTCTCCATCCATAAAAAGCCTGTAGGTGTATACATAGCCTTTAAACCTACACACAAGCATAAACACACACACATAAACACACAACATTTTATAAAATGCATGGCTGGTGGAGCATACCATCATACATTGGTAAATACACTACACTCTTATAATTACAAAATATTTAGAGGCCTTAAGGATCAATTTAACTTTCATAAAATGCTTCACCAAATGTATCTTTTGACACAGAAAACGAAAGTTTCAGCATAATTTTGTATTTACACTGCCCTTCACGATCATTGGCAATCCTTGAACATCTGTAACAACATGATATTGTTATGCATCTAAAAAATAAACCATTAATTGAGGTAAAATTTTTCGGAAATGTATATTTTTCTCAAATGTTTCTGGCAGAATTATTGCCACTAATGTGTTTAGTATTCACTGCGCATCACCATGCCGAAATTACAGAACTGAGTCTTTGACTATAATGTCTGAGGGGGGAGAACACACAGCAAGGCATCTGAGACCAATCATAAATTCAGAGCCTTAGATATGAGACCATTCTTCCATTCAGAATCTCTCCAGATCAAATAGTTTGTTGGAAGGTAGTTGGTATGTTATTGTATTTTCGAGAGTTGGTCACCCCAACTTTCAACCATCTTCTGTAAGTGTATGTAGGCAAAAGCAATTTGTAAATAAAATATAAGTAAATAAAGTATAAATAAAATAATAAAAAAGAAAAACTTTAAAATTGCCTAGATAGGAACTGCTGGAACTTTACAGTTACTTTTTCATGGGTCACGAAACAACACATTTCTGGACTGAACTATAGGCTATAATCCCAAGTGTTCGTAATATGTAACAAAATAAATGTTTGACCTCTATATATATGTCAATGATACTCACAACACACAGAGGCAGTAGACCCCATCTCGACTCTCACTGTTGCGTATCAGGTAGCTGCCATCCCTTCCATCTTTCCATAGCCTCAACTCCCCCTCCTCCTTGCTGATGGCTCCATGGTACACAGGTAATTTCTCTTTATCCATCACACCACTACCAACTCTCCTCTTCAATACAACAAGACCAGCTGTCTGTAATGGATGGATGCTGGCAGATCTGTTTCCTTAAATCTGACTACAGAGTTAAAGCCACGTATATAACTTAAAACACCACAACACGGTCTGCCTCTCAATCTTCCTCCCTCTGTCTCTTTATCTCCTTATCTCTCTCTCCATCTTTCTCTCTCTGTCTCTCTTTTTTTCTCTCCCTCTCTGTATCTTTCTTTTCTCCTGTAAGATTGGTTTGCAGCTCATTCAGGAAGTGATACTGACAGGAAACAAAATCAAAAGCCTCAAACTGAACATTTCCACAACAAGAGTGTGAAGTGGGGGAGATATCAGACACCTCTTTAGGGTTAGATGCACAATGGAAAATACTAGTGTTGCATTATCTGTGAAGAGGAGTTTTGTCTGCACAACTGTTTATGTCAAACCTGATTAACTGGAAAACAGGCTGATAATGAATGTCTGGTGTCAAGACAAAACAGTCTGAAAACAGATATGTCTATGCCAAATATTATTGCTGACAGATGATCTTCAGATGCAATTGAAATACATGTGCTTTTTCTGAAATTTCAGAAAACCTCATTACTAAAATCACAGAAGCAACTTTCCTAAACATTTGTGAAAGGAAAAGACTATATTGTAACTATAACTATTGCTATATTGTTGCTACTGATTAAATATTATTGTACGTACTTGGATATACATAGGGGTATTACATTTTATAATTAGTTTGTATTGGATTCTGCTTGCTGTTACCTACCTGGCCACCTGCAAAACTATTTGAGTTTACTTTATATAAACTAAGTGGTTAAATTATTTTTTAGGAGTTTACCAATGTAATATTTTTATCTATTGACTTTTTACCCAACTTTTCTACACCGGGACTCTATTTGGACATATTAAACGGAGCTACAGTGGGGCAAAAAAGTATTTAGTGATTTTCATCATAGGTACACATCAACTATGAGAGACAAAATGAGAAAAGAATCACATTGTAGGATTTGTAATGAATTTATTGGTAAATTCCTCGGTAAAATAAGTATTTGGTCACCTACAAACAAGCAAGATTTCTGGCTCTCACAGACCTGTAACTTCTTCTTTAAGAGGCTCCTCTGTCCTCCACTCGTTACCTGTATTAATTGCACCTGTTTGAACTTGTTATCAGTATAAAAGACACCTGTCCACAACCTCAAACAGTCACACTCCAAACATCACTATGGCCAAGACCAAAGAGCTGTCAAAGGACACCAGAAACAAAATTGTTGACCTGCACCGGGCTGGGAAGACTGAATCTGCAATAGGTAAGCAGCTTGGTGTGAAGAAATCAACTGTGGGAGCAATTATAAGAAAAGGGAAGACATACAAGACCACTGATCATCTCCCTCGATCCGGGGCTCCACGCAAGATCTCACCCCGTGGGGTCAAAATGATCACAAGAACGGTGAGCAAAAATCCCAGAACCACACGCTGGGACCTAGTGAATGACCTGCAGAGAGCTGGGACCAAATTAACAAAGGCTACCATCAGTAACACACTACGCCGCCAGGGACTCAAATCCTGCAGTGCCAGACGTGTCCCCCTGGTTAAGCCAGTACATGTCCAGGCCCATCTGAGGTTTGCTAGAGAGCATTTGGATGGTCCAGAACAGGATTGGGAGAATGTCAGATATAACCAAAATATAACTTTTTGGTAAAAACTCAACTTGTCGTGTTTGGAGGAGAAAGAATGCTGAGTTGCATCCAAAGAACACCATAACTACTGTGAAGCATGGGGGTGGAAACATCATGCTTTGGGGCTGTTTTTCTGCAAAGGGACCAGGACGACTGATCTGTGTAAAGGAAAGAATGAATGGGGCCATGTGTCGTGAGATTTTCAATGAAAACCTCCTTCCATCAGCAAGGGCATGGAAGATGAAACGTGGCTGGGTCTTTCAGCATGACAATGATCCCAAACACACCGCCCAGGCAACAAAGAAGTGGCTTCGTAAGAAGCATTTCAAGGTCCTGGAGTGGCCTAGCCAGTCACCAGATCTCAACCCCATAGAAAATCTTTGGAGGGAGTTGAAAGTCCGTGTTGCCCAGCGACAGCCCCAAAACATCACTGCTCTAGAGGAGATCTGCATGGAGGAATGGGCCAAAATACCAGCAACAGTGTGTGAAAACCGTGTGAAGACTTACAGAAAACGTTTGACCTCTGTCATTGCCAACAAAGGGTATATAACAAAGTATTGAGATAAAAAAAATGTATTGACCAAATACACCATAATTTACCAATAAATTCAATAGAAATCCTACAATGTCATTTTCTGTTTTTTTTTTTCTCATTTCGTCTCTCTTAGTTGAAGTGTACCTATGATGAAAATTACAGGCCTCAGTCAACTTGCACAATTGGTGGCTGACTAAATACTTTTTTGCCCCACTGTAACTGCAAAACAACGATTAGTGTGCTTCAACAGTCCATTGGTCTTTCATCCATTACGTCAACTCCCAACAATGAAGACAATAGGTCAGTCCTGAAAACGTGTGGATCTTAGAAGTTCCATCATGACAGTGAAGCGTTCACCATTTCAAGGCAAGTTTCCATGTCAAATGTCCATTTCCATCCAGAACTGGCTTTGTTGATGTTTCATTCAATGTGCTATATTTAGGCCCGATTGCACCTGGCAGTGGAATAAGATTGTCAGACTTTACTTTGCTTAGCCAAATCAGAAATGGTTAGATCTATTCTATTCCACCATAAAAATGTTAGACCTTACATCAAACAAAACAATTTCCAAATTTAAAAATGTAAAACAAATCCTATGAATGGAAGATGTAAACCATAACAGATGCCAATGCTCTGTTCTAACTATGCAAACAGAAAATCAAATTTTTCATGTAACTCTTTATAAGTACCCATTTTGATTTGCTTCGAGCCCTAAGCTCAACCCTTTCCAATCATAATCAATTATATCATATCATACATCCCCCCTGCTTTCACTTAATTAAGTCAATGGAAAGTGACACCATGAGAGAAAGCAGAATCAAGGCGAATGCGACCAAGGACGGCGCCATCCTGGATTCACACTGTCCATAATTTCAGGACGGACATGAAAAATAGAAAATTGGTAATAGGGATGGATCTGGAATCCATTCGAGAAGGTGTTGCATACTGTAAATTCATACATTTAAAAAAAATCTAAATCAACATGTTGAAAACAAACACAATCAAAGACATCAAATGTGTAACATGGTCACTTGTGTAAAGGATTTATAAACCATATAACCTATTGACACATTTATTTTAATTCTAAACAGCTCTCCATTTTGAACACACTTCGGAATTAGGTCAATAAAATTGTCTATCATATATTTATAAACTCCTGTAGTTTGGTGGCACATACCCAACTAAATAAATGAATTGCCCTCTAGGGGAATGTCTGTTTAATTGGGGAAAAAACTCCAGCACAGTTAGCAATGTGTAACCTTCTACAACCACCAGGGCGATTGTATTAGCATATCTACCTCATCCAGATTTAGCAAGGATATGTCCCAACTACCTTACGAGAAACACAAACATAACATCTTGATTAATTTCCTAAATTGTAGGGACATTTTCCAACATTTTGCAATTTTATTCTTAAATAGTGTCAGTCAGCCAAACACTAAATTACAACTTTAATGCACATTTTGAACACGTCTGTAATAAGACACGTTATTTTTCTTCAACTTAATTGACATTACATGTTAACCAAAGGTTTAAATTCTATCCTATCCAATGCTTTTGAAGATGTAAAGAGTGCTCCCAGATCTACACAGTAACTTAACATTATTGTGGAAATTCCACAACATTTAAAAAAATGATGACTAAACTGAAAACAGATATGACCACCCAATTAAGCCTGTCTTCTTCTAACCCAGGGTGTGTGTGGGGAATTGGCTCAAACACCCATCCCCCCTGCGCTGCTATTAAAACCCAGAGTGAGTATATTTTTGTCAGTCAACCTTTTTAGAACTGAGAAGTATCTAACTTGTTCTTCAAAATGCAAATGTCATCTCAGTAACTAGAGAAACACAAAAAACTAACAGATACAAATGTTCTTAGTTAACCAAAGTCAATTTAGCATTTAAAATAAAATATGTAATTTTATTATAAAGGATAACTGCCAAAAGCACGTTTTTCACCCTTTCTGCTATAATTTCACATGAAAATATAATCCCAATCTTTTTACTAAAACCAAATTATAACATATATTAGAATCAAATTCAGTGCACATTACCCTCTGTGTATTGTTTCCCTCTTACCAGTCATCCTGTGACGAGGCAGAGAGAGAGAGAGAACATACACAGTCCAACTTGGTGGAAACCCTTTGTAAAGGCCTATGGCTATTTTGGATTCATATTCAGTCCTCATGGGACACAGTTAATGTTAAAGACTATCACCATATGGATTCTTCATTCTACCACTTATACAATATATAATCGAGAGGCACAACAAAACAGGCTATTCCTTGAATACCTATTAAAACATGTTCAGGCATGACAGAACAAAACAGGCTATTTCGAATGCCTATTAAAACATGCTATAAAAGTGCTTTCAAATTAATATTCACTTGAATAAGCATGGTCATTATCCAGGGAAGTGATCAGATTTCCTTGATAAGTTCCAGCTCTACTCAATATTTAGGTATGATACATTTTTGGAAACAGATTTAAAACTCTTAATCAATGATTAACTGCTCACGTCAGTTCCAGGTATCTCCTGGAAATCCTCCGTCTTTGATTCCTGGAATCCATACATGGAACTTTGCTTGCTGCTGCTCGGTATGTGGGCAGAATATCTTGTGTTCCAACCATCTGAATATCCTGTCTTTGTCTTTTGGTTCTTCTTCTACTTGCAACACTCATTCTGCCAATGGCCAGGGATTCCACAATAGTGATATGATCCTGGTTTCTTTTCCAATGGGCTTTGAGTGTCTTTAGATGTTTTTCCTGCTTTCAATGTGTCAAGTCCTTATCTAAACTTGTCCAGTTCAGCCATTTGTTCAGCCGACGCCCAAACTCTCCTTCAAAGGTCTTTCAAGACTATATTTGAGGAATTTATCATTCTATTTTTGAATTTCTGATAACACGACCAACGTGTTTTTTGTTATTCACCTGGAATTCTTTGTATTTATTCTACATTATTTGACCACTATACGAAACCGCTGATTTCTAACAGTACCAAACTAATAAAAAATTGCGGAAATTAAGCCTCTTCTGAAAAATTCTAATCTGGACCTAGACATATTAAACAATTATAGGCCAATATCGAACTATGTTCATAGTTCAAAAGGTTTATTTGTCATTTGCAATAACAATTATGGCAATGAAATGCTTGGTTTTCCTACTCCCGACAGTGCAGTTAACAGCGTTTTTTTTTTTGTTGGTGGGACTTTCCTCAGATTGGCGCCATTAAAATCACCCGCAACAATAAAGGCAGCTTCCAGTTGTAAACATTCAAGCCTATCAATACCTCAAAAAAGTTTGTTGAGTGCAGCCTCAGCGTTGGCTTGGGGGTGTCTGTACACAGCTGTTAAAATGACTGGTGTAAACTCCCGGGGGAGATAGTAAGGTTGACATGTAATCGTAAGATGCTCCAGATCAGGAGAGCATCCAGAATAAATGCAGTCCACATCCTGACACCAAATATGTTTACCATGAAGCAGACACCACCCCCTCTGCTTTTACCGGACTCTGCTGTTGGATCCTGCCGATGAATGGATAGCCCGTTCGGAACAATGGCCGCATCTGGGATCGAGCGCTCCAGCCATGTTTCAGTGAAAACCAGTACATTACTGTTCTTAATGTCCTGCTGGAAAGCTAGCCTGCTCCTAAGTTCATCCAACTTGCTGTCTAGTGATTGGACGTTCGCTAAGATAATACTTGGGAGAGGAGCACAGTATCTCGAATTGTTTGTTGAACTTGATGTTCTGTACAAAAAAGACGATTCCAGTGCAGTTCTAAAGTCCAATAGTGATCGTCTGTCATATGTTAATAACGTGGTTGCAAATGCATCAAAATGACACATTAGCAACAATAATAAATAAATAAATCAAATTCTGTACCTGTGCCGTCGAGTACAGGGGAGCATTTGTCATTTGGAGTCTGCATTACTATGGTGTGTCACTGTGTACACAATTTCTGCACACGTTGAAAAAGCTTTTGGCAGACTGACGGGCAGATGGAGGTGCTTGTTAAAATGACATGACTGCAACATACACAAGGTCAAATCCATAGTGATAGCATGCTGTGTTCTGCACAACCTCTGTGAAATGAATAGTATGGAGTACAGAGAAGAATAGGGTGTCACTGCATTAAACCAGCCTGACAGGACACTGCCTTCCAATGTAAAGGCCAATGGGCTAGACACACGTACAGGCCTGAAGTACATAATTAGACCTGTACGTGCGTCTAGGCCTTCTGCCTCTACAGTACATCTGGGTTTACATGTTTGTTCTTTATCTGTTGTGATTTAATAAATATTTCAACAGTGTGTGGGAGTTCTTCTGTTTTCAGATTTACAAACAGCCACTATACACACGTATTTGGTTACACAACTATTTATTTATCTGCAAAAATGTAGGTGCAAAATGGAGCTGCACTAGAGCAGGATGTGGCACTGGGAAAGCACTTCTTCCCTTACCCAGTAGTGCTACTCTTCTAAACTCAACAGTACTACTCTTCTACCTCAACAGTACTACTCTTCTAACTCAACATTTTTACTCTTCTAACACAGCATTACTACTCTTCCAAACCAGCAGTACTACTCTTCTGATGCAGCCAATGGGAACATTGATGAATACATAGACTGTCTCAGCATCTCAAAATGCATCAATGATGTCAACAATGAGGGTCAATGTCAGGACTTCCCCCAACTCTAACCTCAACGTCTGTAAGACAAAAGAGATGATTGTAGATTTCAGGAAGTGGCGGGGGGGGGGGGGGGGGGGGGGGGGTGTTGAATGGAAGCAACCTGACGCTTCTTGTATCCCTCTGCCAGTAAAGCCGGAATTGAACCTTTCTTTTCCTCACTCAAAGCTTTTCTTTTCAACTCCTTTGTCATGCTGATTAGTATTTTTTTTAATTCAAATTACCTTTGAGGTACTGCTTACACTGTTTTTGCCATCCAGTTAAATTAGATTTGGTTCAGGTGGTCTCTTAATTTTTTCCAGAACAATACTTCCTGAGGAGAAATTTGGCATGTCTGTAAAAACTCTTACTAACTTCTACAGGCGCACCATTAAAAGCATCCTCTCAGGCTGCATTACTGCCTGGTACGATAATTGTTATTTAATTACTGTTCTCGGCCTGTTTGTGTGTGTAAGGAAAAGTCTCTTTTATTGGACCAAACCAGGTTTACCAAAAAGGTGGTGGCATCTATGCTGTTGTTCCAGTAGCCTTTCCACCACTTACGTTTGGTCAGGATATTTTATTACATATCTATTCATTTGATAGATGGACAATTAACAAATTATTTTGAGATTTTGTTTCGATTCAGAGGTTACTGACAGACATTTGGGCCACTCCCATCATGAGGTAACTGACAGACAGTTGGGCCACTCCCATCATGAGGTTACTGACACAAAGTAGGGCTACTCCCATTACAAGGTTATTAACAGACCATTGGGCCAGTCCCATCATGGGGTTACTGACAGCCAGTTGGGCCACTCCCATCATGAGGTTACTGACAGTCAGTTGGGCCACTCCCATCATGAGGTTAACAGACCATTGGGCCACTCCTATCATGAGATGACAGTTGGGCCACTCCCTTCATGAGGTTACTGACTGACAGTTTTGCCACTCCCATCATGAGGTTACTGACAGATAGTGATGACCATTCGAGGCTTAATTACCATTCTTCAAGCAGCAGGATATTATGCAAGCAGTGCTAACTAAGATGGGAGTGACCCAGCTGTCTGTCAGTAACCTCATGTTGGAAGTGGCCCAACTGTCTGTCAGTAGTGATGGGCAAAGATTGTTAACCACAGTATATTGCCTTATAAATTTCAATGATGGCTTTTATTGTGATAAAGAAAATCTGAGTGCTGCCAGCATAATATCTTGCGGCTAAAATAATGCTAATGAAGTCTCGTTTGCCCATCACTACTGACAGTCAGTTGGGCCACTTCCAACATGAGGTTAACAGACCATTGGGCCACTCCTATCATGAGATGACAGTTGGGCCACTCCCTTCATGAGGTTACTGACTGACAGTTTTGCCACTCCCATCATGAGGTTACTGACAGATAGTGATGACCATTCGAGGCTTAATTACCATTCTTCAAGCAGCAGGATATTATGCAAGCAGTGCTAACTAAGATGGGAGTGACCCAGCTGTCTGTCAGTAACCTCATGTTGGAAGTGGCCCAACTGTCTGTCAGTAGTGATGGGCAAAGATTGTTAACCACAGTATATTGCCTTATAAATTTCAATGATGGCTTTTATTGTGATAAAGAAAATCTGAGTGCTGCCTGCATAATATCTTGCGGCTAAAATAATGCTAATGAAGTCTCGTTTGCCCATCACTACTGACAGACAGTTGGGCCACTTCCAACATGAGGTTAACAGACCATTGGGCCACTCCTATCATGAGATGACAGTTGGGCCACTCCCTTCATGAGGTTACTGACTGACAGTTTTGCCACTCCCATCATGAGGTTACTGACAGATAGTGATGACCATTCGAGGCTTAATTACCATTCTTCAAGCAGCAGGATATTATGCAAGCAGTGCTAACTAAGATGGGAGTGACCCAGCTGTCTGTCAGTAACCTCATGTTGGAAGTGGCCCAACTGTCTGTCAGTAGTGATGGGCAAAGATTGTTAACCACAGTATATTGCCTTATAAATTTCAATGATGGCTTTTATTGTGATAAAGAAAATCTGAGTGCTGCCAGCATAATATCTTGCGGCTAAAATAATGCTAATGAAGTCTCGTTTGCCCATCACTACTGACAGACAGTTGGGCCACTTCCAACATGAGGTTACTGACAGACAGCTGGGTCACTCCCATCAATGAGGTTACACTAGAAACATTTAGTTCACTCCCTAACCCCGAATGGGGTTACTGACAGACAATTTGGCCACTCCCATCAAGGAGGTCACTGACAGATAATTTGGCCACTCCCATCAAGTAGGTCACTGACAGACAGTTTCACAAACTCTGTAACGGTTAATCTCTCTCCAGGTTACTCTCACACTGTTACCAATCTGTCTCCCTTTTGCCCTCTTGCTTTTTTACCCTCTGTCTCTTGCTTACTTTGTCTTTCTTACAGATACTACTGTCAGCAATGTCACATAAAGAGACCAAGCTAACCCAGAACCCTCTTGAGAAGATTTGGATCCCCTCCTTGAGCAGCAAGTTGTACCAACGAAGAGGGTGTAAGTACAAAGAATCAAAAGAAACCAGTCTGTCTCTCAGTGTTTAAGTTTAGTGGGAGCTTTGGTATTATTTCACATTGTGTATTTGTGTGTGTGAGCTTCTGCCTTGCATTATGAAACTTTGTGTACACTGCGTACATCACTGAGGACCTGAGGGTCATTCACCCCTGAGACCAAGGGTGTGTGTGTTCAGTGTGTCCTCCGTCTCGTATCTATGGGATGTAGCCATTTGTCCATAACTGATCTATGGGTCTTTGTGTGCTTTGCAAATTTCTTTCATTGATCTTATCTTTTTTTGTCTTAATTGTAATGATCTTCCTATTGAATTTCTTCAGTTTGTGTTGGAAAAAGAAGGGTTAATATCCAAGAGAAAACAATATCCAATCAGAATTTTTCTTTGGTAGTATCTTGGTAGAAATGATCTAGCTGTGCTCAATGCTCATTGGCTAGGCCCTTAGGCTTTGAATAGAAGGCACCAGCCAATGTCATTGACATTGACTTCAATTAAAGCAGCATTTTGGTATGACAGTAGAATCAACCAATCACAAATTGTCTTGTAATAGGTGGGACAATTATATAACGCCTCAAGGCTTTCTAGAGGGCCTAAGTATACATCACCATATCAGAGCCAATAGCGAGCCTTATCTTGTTTCCTCAAACTTCAGCCTAGCTAGCTGGCTAGGTTTTTGCAGTGAGTGTAGGTAAGGATTGCGATGACCCGGCTGTCTGCTTTATGTAAAGTTTATGTTACAGATGTCACACATTTAATTACAGTGTTTTCTTACTGCAATAAGATCAGGTAGATTGGATCAACATAGGCCATTTATCCATCCGCGTTTTTGTTCGTACTTGTGTTCTTGTGAACTTGTTTGATGTCATCTTTCATGGCACAAGTACAGTTCCAATCCAAAGAACGCAAGTTACCAAGAACACATAAAATGCCCGGATGTGTACTTGATCCGCCTCTTTTATCGAGGATGCATAGGGTTGGTGACTTGTTCAGCGAGAATGCATCTGATATCCCAGAATTCATTTCAAGATGTCAGGAGAGGAGGAAAAGCATACGGTATTGCGCAATAGCCATGTACACATGCATCTAGATAGGTGCGTTCTCTGTCCTTGCATTCTTGCAAGAACATTCTCAAGGACGCTTGGCAAGAACGTTCTTCTGAAGGACACAAGTACGTTGTTAGCGAGCTTGGAATTGCTAAACAGCCATACGGTAGATTGCGTCAAACTGTGATTGCACTATTCCAAACATGTGGGGGAGCTAGAACGCTGAAAATGCTATTTGTTCTCAAAAATCTTTTTCTAAATGACAGTACACACAATGTTCACTGTTCTCATAAAATAAAAGGTTATAACGAATTTAAAAGCGAAATGTTTCTAGTTGTAACTTCATCACTGATATAATTACAAAATGTTTTAATAAAGAAATATACCAGTAGCCTACACAGAAAAAATACTATTTGTTTAAACATTTGAATTATCTTAAGAAATAATAAAATACAAAGCAGAACAATTTTTTTACGATCACAGTTTTGAAGTACAGCATGGTAGAAAAACACATCTTATGACAACTGGCAAATAGGCTGTCAGAGTTTACTCTATTGTATTTAATAGACAAATGCGTTAGTTTGTTGCATCAAGTCGTTTATTTTATCAAATCAGTCAATATGGCTTTTCAAATTCCCGAATTCCATCCATATAGAATAGCTACCAAACATGTGTTTTAAATAACCATACTGTATAATAAAACACAAATTCTATGATCCACCCAAAGTTTTGTATTTAAATTAGTCAGCATAATGAAGTCTTCACAATCTTTGAGAACTGAGCATACAGTACAGGCGACACCAGATACTTTGCTACAATCTCATTGTCCTCTGGGTTTATTTTCTTAATCAATCCTATTCCACTTTTTAAAAGCAAGCTCTAATCGTGGCAAGCAAGTTGTGCCGCTTGCCAGACTCCAGCCTTTAAACTAATAATCTGAATTATCTGAAGTAGGCAAACAGATTCTAAAATCAACTCCTAATAAATTGTATACAAATACGAATATGATATCGCATGTGTAAAAATTATTATTTTGATTCAGCATAAAAATGTAATAAAAGGCCAAAATCGTAGCTTTCTGCGCTTTTGAAATTGCACATGTTAAAATTGCGATTTTTGCGATCTACAACACATTGTTCTGTTCATGCCTGTCACTTAAAAGTGAGTATTCTTAAAACATCCCGATTCCGTGATGGCTAGCGAAAGTAATAGCCACAACCCAATAAACAACACGTGCGGGTCAGGTAAACGATACCAGCTGTGCTGGTACTCTGAACAGCAAATTACCAGTCAGAAACATGAAGACGAGGCGTAGAGTGCACCGCGAAAGAATAGTGCAGAATATGACTTGCTGTTAAGGAGAGGAAGATGAACGATTAAGAAAATAAACCCAGATGACAATGAGATCATAGCAAAAAGTATCTGGTATGCTCAGTTCCCAAAGATTGTGAAGAGTTCATTATGCTGACTAATATAAATAAAAAACCTTTTGTTGGATCACTAAAGATTGCAAAGTAAAAATTAAATCTGATTAAGCATGTTGGAATTCTGAACGTATATGCACAAAACCACACATCAATACAAGTTCATAGGTCAACAGTGGGCATATTTTTTTGTCTTACTGACCTGGTATATGTACATTTTGAATACCTTTCACCATAGATGCAAAATGTTAAGTCAAGTGAAAATCGGCCATTAAGTGTTTTAAGTGTTTTTCACAAATTCAAAATGGCCAAAAAACTAACTACCTCTGTTCAGGGCTGTAACTCAAACAAGGTGAGCACGGTGAGCTGGCAAATGTCAAAATCCTAAAATCGCCACCATGTGGTGAATTGAAAATTGCTTACACTCATTTTTTTCGTCTCATGGTTGTCAGCATATGCAACAATTAGAATTATAATACCATTATGCCTGTTGGAGTATTTATGCAAAACCACGACCATGCACAATTTCATTGGTCAATAGCGGCCATGTTTTTTTGACAAACTAGTCTGCTTACTATAGATTTTAAAGACCTTCGTCCATAAATGCCAAACACCAAATTACCGATATGTGAATATCGGTAAGTTGGTGCCATTTCTTAAATTCAAAATGGCCCAAAAAACATTACGCAAAAGTTAATGGATCCCAATTGTAAATCGGTTCCATAAGAGGAGTTGGATATGTCCATTTCTTTTAAAGGCTCTAACTGAAGCGAGGTGAGCGTGGTGATGTAGCTTATATGGAAAACCTCAATAGCACCACCATGTGGTTGATAAAAATCTTTAATTTTTTCATCAACTGCCTTTGACGTTCACTAATAAATCATGTCCTGTACATGAAAATAATGCCTTTTACGTGTGCATGTCACAATATTTTAATACGGAATTCATATAGTTGCCACGGAATCCTGTGATACTGTGTTAGTTTATTGATGATGTGACAGAAGACAGAAGCAGCCAGAGAAATTCTGAAGTGTTTAGGGATATATTATCTGCTCAGATTCAGCCAAATTCAGCAAAATTGATTGGATGGTGCTTCACATTACAGATGGACAATGACCCAAAACGTATTGCGATTGCAACCCAGGCATTTCTTAAGGCAAAGAAGTGGAATATTCTGCAAAGGATAAGTCAATCACCCAATCTCAACCCGATCGAGCATGCATTTCACTTGCTGAAGACAAAACTTAAGGCAGAAAGCCCCCGAAAAACAACAACTGAAGACAACTGCAGTAAATGCCTGGCAAAGCATTACAAAGGAGGAAACCCAGCGTTTGGTGATGTCAATGCGTTCCAGACTTGAAGCAGTCATTGCCTGCAAAAGATTCTCGACAAAGTATTAAAAATGAAAGGTTTATTCATGATTGTGTTAATTTGTCAAATTACATTTGAGCCCCTGAAATAAGGGGACTGTGTATGAAAATGGTTGCAATTCCCAAACGTTTCATACAATATTTTTGTTGAACTCCTTGAATAAAAGCTGAAAGACTGCAGTTCAGTTGCATCTCAGTTGTTTCATTTCAAATCTATTGTGGTGGCTTACAGAGCTAAAATTATGGAAATTGTGTCAGTGTCCAAATATTTTCAAATCTAAATGTATGCAACCAGTTAACACACAGGTGTCAAACCGGTTCCACAAAGGGCCAAGTGTCTGCAGGTCTTTGGTTTTTCCTATAAATTGGTTACTAGTTCATACCTACACAACCAGGTGAGGGTAGAAACTAACCAATCAGTGACCTAATTAACCAATCAAGTACAAGGAGAGAGCAAAAACCTGCAGACACTCGGCCCTCCGTGGAACCGGTTTGACACCTCTGAGTTAACACATCAAATATTCACAAATCACTGACAGCTCAGAAGTTCCGGGATTCTCCCAAATCTTTATAGCGGCTCCCTGACACACGGAAATTATACACAATTTCTCATAAATCTATATTTTTGGAAAGTGAGCGAAAGTTAAGGAATCTCAAATTGCATAATACATACTACAAGTAAGTACTTCACGGGGGACGGTATGCCAGTATTTGGGACCGATTGGGCTATACTACCTCGTCATAAAGTGATCGTACAATAACATCACGCCAGTTTGAATAACTGAGCTGAACCTCAAATCGCATACTTTTTGCTAAATTGACTAACCTGAAATGTCTACCATCCTGGCAATAAATGAAACTGTCTTCGTCTGACCCTATAACATAATATTTAAGTATTTTTGGGCAAAGAATTGCTAATAAGGAAAAAGCATTATACGTATGGCACAACAATGTTCCTTTATTCCTTCATACTTTATTCTAACTACATTGATTCAATACCTATCAAACTCTAATGAGGACAACCAAGTTAATCATTAATACACTTATATGAATTGTGCTATATAAATAATCTTGCTTGCTTGCTTTTAAAGCCGCCTCGGGTACAGACAGGCCAAGCGGACTGCAGCCCGGGTGGTTGTGGAGGCAAAAACTCGGGCTGGCTTTGAAGAGATTCTGGCAAACCGTCCGGCGGCTCAGGAGAGGGAAACAGTGCCCTACCAACGCTGTTTACAATGGCGTGGGCAGCTGTTGACCTCAACTGGGGATGTCGTTGGGCGGTGGAAGGAGTACTTCGAGGATCTCCTCAATCCCGCCGTCACGTCTTCCATTGAGGAAGCAGAGGATAAGGGCTCAGAGGTGGACTCGTCCATCACCCGGGCTGAAGTCACTGAGGTGGTCAAGAAACTCCTCGGTGGCAAGGCACCGGGGGTGGATGAGATCCGCCCTGAGTACCTCAAGTCTCTGGATGTTGTGGGGCTGTCTTGGTTGACACGCCTGTGCAACATCGCGTGGCGGTCGGGGACAGTGCCTTTGGGATGGCAGACCAGGGTGGTGGTCTGGGGGAGGCCCCGGACAGGGCAGGAAATCAATCCATCCACATTGCCAAGCATCAACCAAAGGGACACAGAGTACAGCCCAATTGCACAAGTGCTCAACAGAGAGACAACAACAAGCCAGTGACTCCGCCCCCGAATGGCATTGGAGGGAGGGCATCCCAGTGGCGATGAGAGCCCACCTGGCAAGACAGCAAGGGTGGACAGTAACAAGCCTTTCTGGTCACCTTCACACCCCTGGGCCAGACTGCACTTAATCATAGACCATGCTGTAGAGATGAGTCTTTAGTAGACACTTGAACGTTTGCACTGAGTTTGCATTTCTAACCTTAATTGGCAAATCATTCCACAGTAGTGGAGCTCTATGAGATAAGGCCCTGCCTCGGGCTGTTTGTTTAGAAATTCTAGATACAATTAAAAGGCCTGCATCTTGCGATCTAAGGTTACGTGTAGGTATTTGATGGCTGGATCATTTCAGCGAGGTAAGTAGGAGCAAGTCCATGTATAGATTTATAGGTTAACAATAAAACCTTAAAATCAGCCCTAACCGGCAGCCAGTGTAAAGAGGCTAGTACTGGATTAATGTGTTCACATTTTTTTGTTCTAGTTAAGATTCTAGCAACCGTGTGCAGCACTAATTGAAGTTTATTTATAGATTTTTCAGGGTAACCGGAAAGAACAGCATTGCAGTAATCTAATCTAGAAGTAATAAAAGCATAGATTGGTTTTTCTGCATCAGTTTTGGATAGAAGTTTCCGATTTTTGCAATGTTTCGAAGATGAAGATAAGCAACTCTTGAGACATATTTTATGTTCATCAAAGGAGAGGTCAGTGTAATGCCGAGGTTTCTTACAGTTTTTTGGGATACGACCATGCAGGCGTCGATGTTCACAGTGAGATCTGCTAACAACGCTCTTTGTATTTTGGGTCCTAAAATGAGCATTTCTGTTTTATTTGAGTTTAAGAGCAAGAAATTCTCTGTCATCCACTTCCTAATATCTGAAACGCATGCTTCCAAAATAGCTAATTTATGGGCTTCTCCATGCTTCATTGAAATATATAACTGTGTGTCATCAGCATAACAGTGAAAATTGACATTGTGATTCCAGATTACATCACCCAGAGGCAGCATATAGAGTTAAAATAATAATGGGCCCAGAACCGAGCCTTGAGGAACACCAAAACATACCTTTGATGTGTCAGAGGATATGCCATCCATACATACAAACTGATAACTTTCAGATAAATAAGATTTAAATCAGGCTAGAACATGTCCAGATAGCCCAATATGGGTTTCCAGTCTCTCTAAGAGAAGGGAGTGATCAATAGTGTCAAAAGCAGCACTAAGATCAAGAAGCAACAGGACGGATGTGGAACCTTTGTCTGAGGCCATTAGAAGGTCATTTTTTACCTTCATGAGTGCAGTCTCAGTACTATGATGGGGTCTGGCATTTCATGAATGTTATTTGTCTTCAGGAAGGCATTCAGTTGTTGGGAAATGAAATTAAATAAACCCTTTGAACTATGAACTTGAACAGTTGTTGGGAAACACATTTTTCTAAGATTTTTGAGAGGAACGGGAGGTCCAATATTGGCCTATAATTGTCAGGATCCAGAGAAAATTTTTTTTTAGAAGAGGGTTAATTTCTGCTATTTCTAGTGAGTTTGGTACTCATCTGGAGGAAAAGGAGCAATTTATTATGTTCAACATTGGCTCACCTAGCACAGGAAATAGCTCCTTAAGTAATTTCGTTGGAATCAGATCTAGCTGACAATTTGTGGATTTAGAACTCATTACAAATTTAGGGAATGTGTCGAGCGATACAGGATCAAAAAATTCAAGTGTCCCCATTGACACCTGGTCAGGAAGGTTCAGGACATTCACAGGATAACTTAGATTTTGGGGACTATAACTATTTAAGAAGTCAGTTATTTGTTTTCTAATGGTGATAATCTTTTCATCAAAGTAATTAATGTATTCGTTACAACTAAAGTGAAGACCCACTTCACTTGTTGAACGTTGCTTTTTTGTTAACTTTGCAACTGTATTGAAGATACATTTTGGATTACCTCTGGAGGCTTGCTTGAGTGCTCTAGTGTACCAGGGAGTACGTTTCTTGTTGCATATTTCTTTTGTTTTTAGTGGTGCAACCATATCTAAAGTATTTTGCAGTGTTGAGTTTAGATCCTCGATTAGATTGTTTGCAGATTTATTTACTCTGTCCTTAATGAGCGAGCTTGTAAGAATATCAAGAAATCTATTTGTAGTCCAATAATTTGTAGTACGGCTTTTGAAAGTCATTGATTGCGGAGCAAGTGGATTTCTTGTTTTAAAGGTAAATGTAATAAGACAGTGATCCGATATTCTAGGATTTTGGGGGGAAATTATTCTCGTGACAGGACTAAATCTAAGGTATGATTGTGGCAGTGTGTTGGATCTGAGACATGTTGGATAAAACCCATTGAGTCAATTATGACTTCAAAGGCTTTTTGAAGAGAGTCATTGGACTTTTCCATATGAATATTGAAATGCCTAAAATTAGAATACTATCTGCCATGACTACAAGGTTAGACAAGAATTCTGAAAAATAATTTAGGAATATTGTGTATATAGTAGCTATGTAAAATGATTTATCAGACTTAACTTCAAAAGAATGAAAACCATTGATGTGTTTGAGAGTAAGTTTATATTTACTGTCATAAATATTAGCAACACCCCCTCCTATTCGTGATGCACAGGGATATGATCACTAGTACAGCCAGGAGGAGAGGCCTCATTTAGGGTAGTGAATTCATCAGGCTTTAGCCACGTTTCACACAAGCCAATAACATCTAGTTTATGATCCGAGATTAATTCATTTACTGCAACTGCCTTTGGAGCAAGGGATCTAACATTTAGGAGTCCTCATTTATGATGCGAGGTAATACAGGGACTCTGCCCCCCAGTAAACAATGTACGATCGCTGGCTGATTCTTTAGTCTAATAATGCGGGTAATGGAATCGCTGATGACTAAAGTTTTTTCCGGGCGACCGGTAAGAATGCCTGTCGATTATTCACCTCCGAAGACAGCTTGGGCCTTGACTCTGACTCCAGTGGGGAAACCCTATTGGAAATCTCAGTCGGCTCTAGCAGTGACACAGTTTTAACTGGTTGACGGAATTTCTTCCCAGAGACCAAGAGAAAGTTCTTGCCCGGCTGCAGGAGCTGTGCCGGGGGGCTAACAACGCTGTCGTTTTTTTCCTGGTGGCAGTTTTTTCCATTTCTACACTAACATAATCCTTGCCTAACATTTTTTGTGTCTGAAGCCAAAGCTCTAACTCTGCTATTTTTACCTGAAGATGATAATTCTCCTCCGTGTTGTAGCAATTACAGTGACAAGGTATAGTAATGGTACTTAGCTTCGGTTGTTCAGGGGTGAGTAGTTCCGTTAATTATGTCCAAAACGAGTCCTGGTGTAGTAAAGTTGGGTAAAAGATCAACAAATAAAAATATTGCGTAAAATGTAACCAATTAGTTTATATAGAGTCAATTCAGCCAGGTAGGTAACAGCAAGCACCGTACAGCACATCAACAATCCCACAATGCACAAAACTGAGAAGGGCTTCTAGATCCATGAACTCAAGGCAGCTAATAGAGCCTAGAGTCCAAACTAAACATGCATATAGCAGTTATCTTGCATACACCTGGAATAAATTACCAGAAGATCTTAGACACACCCAAAACATATACATTTTTAAAAACATTTCTCTTTTCACGTGCTTATGACTGAGCTCTTAAACTTATCCACCCTGTTAGCCTTAAAGATTTTACAGCTTCCTCATGGAATCTATTATGGAATCTACCAGTTATGTTTTTATTTAATTTCTATTCTATTTCAGTTTTCTTATTCTATGTAAAGCACATTTAATTGCTTATTTGATGTTTTTATTGTAGTTTTTGTTTTTACTTTAATATATTTTAATATTTTTCAATGTAAAGCATATTGAATTGCTTCTATGTATGAATTGTGTTATATAAATACATTTGCTTGCTTGTATTATGTAACTGAAAATGAGGTCAAAGGGTTAGGGCCTCACTGCTCTTGTCATCTCAAATCTCTGGAGTACTGCTATCCTTGATACTTGCAATGCAATTGTATATTGTCTTAGTTTATTAATATGTAAATATATTACAACCATGTTACCATTACATTTTACTCACAAATGTTCAATCCCTGGACAATAAATGGAACAAATTACATGCTCAGATTAATATCGAGCAGGATATTTCTAACTGCTAAGTGCTGGCTTTTGTTGAGGCCTGCCTTCTAAATGACCCATTTTCTCTGGAATTATCTTTTAATACATAGTCATGTTACTAATCTAATGACAGTTTACCTAATTAGTTGTGTGATTCCACCAGGTTTAGTTTTATAGCATTACACAACTGTTCCACCCTTTTGTTGCCTCTGTCGCAACTTTTTTTAAATGTGTTGCTGACATTAATTTCAAAGTGGGCATATACTTTTAAATGAAACAATGAAATGTCTCAATTTCAACATTTGATAGGTTGTCATTGTACTTTTTATTGAATATAAGGTTTAGATGATTGCACATCATTACATTCTGTTTTTAATTACATTTTACATAGCATCCCAACTTTTTGGGAAACAGGGTTGAATGAACGGAATAATAATAATATAGTTGATAGCAACCATGAAACGGGATCCACCTGCAGGGATCCTGGTGGAGAGCATGCCAAGACACATGCCAAGACACATGCCAAGACACATGCTATGAATTTTGTTTTCTTTGCATTATTTGAGGTCTGAAAACAATACAAATTTTTCTGGTTATTTTGACCAGTTTTTATGGGAATTTGGGTGTAATGTTATCAGTAGTTCATAGAATAAAACAAAAATGTTCATTTCAATCAAACACATACCCATGAATAATAAAACCAGGGAAACAGAAAATTTTGCAGTGGTCTCTTAATTTTTTCCAAAGCTGTAGATATCATGGTGGATTTAAAGTTTAACTTACATTCAGCTTTCCTACATTCTCTTTTCAGCGCGTTTACCATCATGGTGTTTCTCCACGGTGCTTTCTGTTTGCTCAGAGTTTTCTTTACCTTTACCGGGGCAACACAATCCATGACATTCAATATTTTGGTGTTAAAATAATCCGGAAATACATTAACTGAGTCTGCACTTATTGTTGTAGAGATAGCTATGGCCTCCATAAACTGAGCATTGATAATCTCGCTAAGTTTTTTTTTCTTAACAGTTCACTTGAACATCCGGGGTGATCAATGATTCAAAAAACACACAGAAATGATCAGACAGGGTCATTAACCATAACAGAGGAAATAAGACCTTTTGAGATAACTAGATCAATACCGTGGCCTCAAGTGTGTGTACGCTACTTTACATGTTGAGTGAGATCAAAAGTGTCAAGTACTGCAAAACGTTACTTGGCATTATTGTCCGTATTATTATCTATGTGGACGTTAAAATCCTCTGTTATTATAAACAAGTTGTAATCAACAGATATAAGAGAGTAGTTCAGCAAAATCATCAATAACATTTGCACAGTATTGTGGAGGTCTGTAAATGGTTTAAAAAAATGTGGGTGCACCCTTCAATGTAGAACAGTGGTATTCAAAATAATAATTTTCTTTGGCACTGGCGAAGCTAAAGGCAGAATTGTACAGGATATCTTTGCTATATTAACTGTGTTATTATTTACAAATTCACAATTGGTAGTATTCACTGATTGTAAAATCTACAGTGATTATTTATGTAAATGTTTTTATGGTATTTGTAGGAAGAAGATCCCATTTGAACTATTTTTTGTGAATTTAAATAAACAGTAATTATTTTGGGTTAAGAAATCTGTCATTGAGCAAGCAGGTTACTCCATAATTTCTCAAAATAAGGTTTAGGGTTATTCTTTATAAACAATATTTTACAGTTATCAGCTCATAAACATTAGCAACCCGAATATCCTCAGTAATCTGTGCAAATTTGCTTTAGTGATATTAGGGAGTTAGCTCTGTTCATAGGGAGACAGTAACTGGCCTTCAAATGGCTGGCCTACCTACCTGTAACTAAAGAATGGTTTCGGTTAGGGCAGGGTTGGTGTTAGGGCAGGGTTAGGGCAGGGTTAGCAGCAGTATTTCTCTGTTGGCAGTCTTTTTTTATACATGCACTTAAATGTTTATACAGAGAAATTGAAGTATTTCAATGTGTTTGTGCTACATGAATTACACATTTTTGCAATAATTGATGTGTGTTTTTCAGCTTCAGTCCCACAGTTCACTAACTCTCCTACTATGATTGTAATGGTGGGGTTGCCAGCCAGAGGGAAGACCTACATCTCTAAGAAGTTAACAAGATATCTCAACTGGATAGGGGTTCCGACTAAAGGTACCACAACAATACACAATACACCACAACAGAAAAACAACTATAAATACATCACCATATAATACAACATATCCTGTTTGTTTCATTATTTCTGTAAGGGAAAATCAACTTTGACAGAGTACATTATTTTTCTCCAGGGAACATAGGCTTCTTTACTTTCTGCTATATATTCCAAGATGTATTGAAACACACTTGGTACGCTAGATTTATTTTCTTCTGTAAACTATCAGATATCAATAACTGGAGATGCCACCTTCCGAGGTGGTGTGCCACATTTGCAATGGAGCCCCTGCATTGTTTTGGAGGTGTGAAGATGATTGTGTTGGAACTGTATCAAATTTCTGAGTAGTGCATACACAAATCCTGCACAATCCAACGTGGTACTTCTCGAAAATGCTGGTGTAAATTCCAACTGTGTGTCAATTATTATGCTAACCAAGATAAGTCTATCTAGTTTTATTCTCTCTCTCGAAATGTAAACAAGCCCAGAGAGCACAGAGTTCATTATTTGGTTATGCCTTCTGTTCTCCCCACCTACTTTTTCTGTTGTGGTGTATTGTGTATCTACTTCTTTTATGAATGCGTTTTCTGCATGGCTATTCAGAAACACTAGAAAACATTTTAAATATCAATTAATGTATACATAGCAAACCCTCTTAAAATAATAATTGAAACATAAAAAATAAAAAAAACATTTTAATTAAAATAGAGAATTTATAGATATTTATAAAATATCAATTAACTGTGTAAAAATTACTATATATAGCTGTGCTCATAAGTTTGCATACCCTGGCAGAAATTGTGATATTTTGAAAATATGACTGATCATTATTTAAGGATAGGGATCACATTAAGCAATTTTTTATCACATAGTTGTTTGGTTAATTTTTAAATCATAATGATAACAGAAATCACCCAAATGGTCCTGATCAAAAGTGTACATACCCTTGAATGTTTGGCCTTGTTACAGACACACTGTAATGAATGAGTCAATGTGGAGGTGGGCTTGTTCCAGATACGGAGCATTTGTGGATTTTTTGGAGAATATGAGACCAGACAGGGCAGGGCAAGAGGCACCGTGAAAACAGGCAAGGGTCAAAACCAAAAGGTCCAAACAATGAGAGGCAAACTAATGCAGAATCACAACACACACAGGTGAAAATGGCAATTAAAGGTGAATTTCCCACATCTGCGGCTTGTTAAATTCCAATAAGTGTATATATTGTCAATGAGTTAGTTAGCTCTCACTTGGATGCAATGAGCAAGCTAGTTACTGAGCCATGGGGAGAAAATAACTATCAAAAGACCTGCGTAACAAGGTAATGGAACATTATAAAGATGGAAATGGATATAAAAAGATATCCAAAGCCTTGCAAATTCCAGTCAGTACTGTTTAATCCTTTATTAAAAGTGGAACATTCGGGGATCTCTTGATACCAAGCCAAGGTCAGGTAGACCAAGAAAGATTTCAGCCAAAACTGACATAAGAATGGATCGGAATACAAAGAAAAACCCACAAGGTAACCTCAGGACAAATACAGGCTGCTCTGTGGTTGTTTCAAGGAGCACAAGATGACGATACTTGAAAAACATTTGCTGCATGGTGTAGTTGCCAGAAAGAAGCCTTTACTGTGACAATGCCACAAAAAATCCCGGTTACAATATGCCTGAAAACACCTTGACATGCCTCACAGCTTCTGGCATACTGTAATTTGGAGTGATGAGACTAAAATAGAGCTTTATGGTCACAACCATAAACACTGTTTGGAGAGGGGTAAACAAGGCCTATAATGAACAGAATACCATCCTCATTGTGAAGCATGTTTTTATTTTGTGGGTGTGTGAGCTCTAAAGGCACGGGGAATCTTGTGAAAATTCATGGCAAGATGAATGCAGCATGTTATAAGAAAATACTAGCAGACAATTTGCATTCTTCTGCACGAAAGCTGCGCATGGAACGCTCTTGGACTTTCCAGCATGACAGTGACCCTAAGCACAAGGCCAAGTTGACCCTAAGCACAAGGCCTCCTGTGGTTACAACAGAAAAAGGTGAAGGCTCTGCAGTGTCCATCACAGTCTCCTGCCCTTAAAACCCCTTGAATGAATGTAGAAATTGAGAATTCCGCCTATACGGCACTTGCCCATTATAACTGCAATGTACAGTATGTGCACATATGTTGTCAGGACATGCAGAGTGAAGGTATACTGTATAAAATACACATGGGAGATTATGAGGAATTCAGCAGAATGTAGATTGGAAGAAAAAAGGGTTTCAGGCACAGCAAAAAAAATAGTTTTTACTCTTTCTATTCTTTCATGGACAGGCAAAAACTCAGATATTGATATTCTAAGCTATACACACATCATATGGTTACCTAAACATGTCAACATTATCAGAAAAAAATTCTGGATTGATAGACATAAGTAATGGATCTGGGCAGCAAGTTTAGTAAGTGGTGTCAAGAGCCGTTTCCAAGTGTCCCTTTACTTCAAATGTGTATATTACATCATTCCACTATTTGATGTACATCTTTAATGTATTAAATGCTATTTATTTAGTATTTATTTAGCCCCTCCATGAACTGCCACCTTAACGTGGTGGAGGGGTTTCAGTACCCGAGTGACCCTAGGAGCTATGTTGTCTGGGGCTATATGCCCCTGGTAGGGTCTCCCAAGGCAAACAGGTCCTAGGCGACGGGTCAGACTAAGAGCGGTTCAAAACCCCCTTAATGATGAAACAATTATGAGTTCTGTGACGTCGCCCAGTATGGCGCAGCCGGGGCCCCACCCTGGAGCCAGGCTTGGGCTCTGGAACCACACTCCTTGAGAGAGGATGGACTCTTCCCCACTCTGGAGTTGCCCATGGTGAGAGGCGGCGGGCTGGTGTGGGTTTGCTTATAGCTCCCCAGCTCTGCCGCCATGTGCTGGAGTTTACCTCGGTGAACGAGAGGGTCGTTTCCCTGCGCCTACGGGTTGGGGATAGGTCTCTCACTGTTGTTTGTGCCTACGGGCCGAACGGCAGTGCAGAGTACCCGACCTTCTTGGAGTCTCTGGGAGGGGTGCTGGAAAGTGCTCCGACTGGGGACTCTATCGTTCTACTGGGGGACTTCAACGCCCACGTGACAGTGACACCTGGAGGGACGTGATTGGGAGGTACGGCCCTCCTGATCTGAACCCGAGCGGTGTTCAGTTATTGGACTTCTGTGCTAGTCACAGTTTGTCCAATAACTGAACACCGAACACCATGTTCAAGCATAAGGGTGTCCATCAGTGCACGTGGCACCAGGACACCCTAGGCCGCAGGTCGATGATCGACTTTGTTGTCGTTTCATCTGACCTGCAGCCGTATGTCTTGGACACTCAGGTGAAGAGAGGGGCGGAGCTGTCAACTGATCACCACCTGGTGGTGAGTTGGATCCGATGGCGGGGGAGGAAGCTGGACAGACTCTGCAGGCCCAAGCGTACTGTAAGGGTCTGCTGGGAATGTCTGGCCGAGTCTCTTGTCAGAGAGATCTTTAACTCCCACCTCCGGCAGAGCTTCGACTGGATCCCGAAGGAGGTTGGAGATATTGAGTCCGAGTGGACCATGTTCTCCACCGCCATTGTCGAAGTGGCCGCTCAGAGCTGTGGCCGTAAGGTCTCCAGTGCCTGTCGAGGCGGCAATCCCCAAACCCGGTGGTGGACACCGGAAGTAAGGGATGCCGTCAAGCTGAAGAAGGATTCCTATCAGGCCTGGTTGGCTTGTGGGACTCCTGAGGCAGCTGACAGGTACCGGCAGGCCAAGCGGACTGCAGCCCGGGTTGTTGTGGAGGCAAAAACTCGGCCTGGGAGGAGTTCGGTGAGGCCATGGAGAAGGACTATCGGCTGGCCTCAAAGAGATTCTGGCAAATTGTCCGGCGCCTCAGGAGAGGGAAACAGTGCCCTACCAACGCTGTTTACAGTAGAGGTGGGCAGCTGTTGACCTCAACTGGGGATGTCGTCGGGCGGTGGAAGGAGTACTTTGAGGATCTCCTCAATCCCGCCGTCACGTCTTCCATTGAGGAAGCAGAGGATGAGGGCTCAGAGGTGGACTCGTCCATCACCCGGGCTGAAGTCACAGAGGTGGTCAAGAAACTCCTCGGTGGCAAGGCACCGGGGGTGGATGAGATCCGCCCTGAGTACCTCAAGTCTCTGGATGTTGTGGGGCTGTCTTGGTTGACACGCCTGTGCAACATCGCGTGGCGGTCGGGGACAGTGCCTCTGGGATGGCAGACCGGGGTGGTGGTCCCTCTTTTTAAGAAGGGGGACCGGAGGGTGTGTTCCAACTATAGGGGGACACTTCTCAGCCTCCCCGGGAAAGTCTATGCCAGGGTTCTGGAGAGGAGAATACGGCCGATAGTAGAACCTCGGATTCAGGAGGAACAGTGTGGTTTTCGTCCAGGCCGTGGAACACTGGACCAGCTCTATACCCTCTACAGGGTGATGGAGGGTTCATGGGAGTTTGCCCAACCAATCCACATGTGTTTTGTGGATTTGGAGAAGGCATTCGACTGTGTCCCTCGCGGCATCCTGTGGAGGGTGCTTGGGGAATATGGGGTCCTGGGTCCCTTGCTAAGGGCTGTAAGGTCCCTGTACCGAAAGAAGCAGGAGCTTGGTCCACATTGCCGGCAGTAAGTCAGACTTGTTCCCTGTGCATGTTGGACTCCGGCAGGGCTGCCCTTTGTCACCGGTTCTGTTCGTACTTTTTATGGACAGAATTTCTAGGCGCAGCCAGGGGCTGGAGGGTGTCAGGTTTGGGGACCACACGATTTTGTCTCTGCTCTTTGCGGATGATGTTGTCGTGTTGGCCCCTTCTAGCCAGGACCTTCAGCATGCACTTGGACGGTTTGCAGCCGAGTGTGAAGCGGTGGAGATGAAAATCAGTACCTCCAAATCCGAGGCCATGGTCCTCAGTCGGAAAAGGGTGGCTTGCCCACTTCAGGTTGGTGGAGAGTGCCTGCCTCAAGTGGAGGAGTTTATGTATCTAGGGGTCCTGTTCACGAGTGAGGGAAGGAAGGAACGGGAGATTGACAGACGGATCGGTGCAGCTTCTGCAGTAATGCGGTTGATGTATCGGTCTGTCGTGGTGAAGAAAGAGCTGAGCCGCAAGGCGAAGCTCTCGATTTACCGGTCAATCTACGTTCGTACTCTCACCTATGGTCATGAGCTTTGGGTCATGACCGAAAGGACAAGATCCCGGATACAGGCGGCCGAAATGAGCTTTCTCCCCAGGGTGGCTGGGCGATCCCTTAGAGATAGGGTGAGAAGCTCGGTCACCCGGGAGGAGCTCAGAGTAGAGCCGCTGCTCCTCCACATCGAGAGGGGTCAGCTGAGGTGGCTTGGGCATCTGTTTCGGATGCCTCCGGAACACCTTCCTGGGAAGGTGTTCCGGTCCCGTCCCACCGGGAGGAGACCCCGGGGAAGACCTAGGACACGCTGGAGGGACTATGTCTCCCGGCTGGCCTGGGAACGCCTCGGTGTCCCCCCGGAAGAGCTGGAGGAAGTGTCTGGGGAGAGGGAAGTCTGGGCATCCCTGCTTAGACTGCTGCCCCCGCGACCCGGCCCCGGATAAGCGGAAGAAGATGGTATGGTATGGCTATCAACAGACTCCACTATGTTAACAGCCTGGCAGACCTGCACTCAATCTCATGGTAAGACTATTGGAGTGAGGCTCTTCAGGATGTCAGGCTTGACCTTTTTTATGGGCATCTCCCAAAAACAATTCCCAGGTCTTAAAAGATCTTGAAATAAAATCAGGGAAATCAAGGTAATAAATTGTCTTACATTTATTGTAATCCTAAAGGATTATTAGGAGCACCTGTTCAAATTCTCATTAATGCAATTATCTAATCAACCGATCACATGGCAGTTGCTTCAATGCATTTAGGGGTGTGGTCCTGGTCAAGGCAATCTCCTGAACTCCAAACTCAATGTCAGAATGGGAAAGAGGTGATTTAAGCAATTTTGAGCGTGGCATTGTTGTTGGTGCCAGACGGGTCGGTCTGAGTATTTCACAATCAGTTCAGTTACTGGGATTTTCAGGCACAACCATTTCTAGGGTTTACAAAGAATGGTGTGAAAAGGGAAAAACATCCAGTATGCGGCAGTACTTTCGGCGAAAATGCCTTGTTGATGCTAGAGGTCAGAGGAGAATGGGCCGACTGATTCAAGCTGATAGAAGAGCAACTTTGACTGAAATAACCGTTACAATCGAGGTATGCAGCAAAGCATTTGTGAAGCCACAACACGCACAACCTTGAGGCAGATGGGCTACAACAGCAGAAGACCCCACCGGGTACCACTCATCTCCACTACAAATAGGAAAAAGAGGCTACAATTTGCACGAGGTCACCGAAAATGGACATTTGAAGACTGGAAGAATGTTGCCTGGTCGATTTCTGTTGAGACATTCAGATGGTAGAGTCAGAATTTGGCGTAAACAGAATGAGAACATGGATCCATCATGCCTTGTTACCACTGTGCAGGCTAGTGGTGGTGGTGTAATGGTGTGGGGATGTTTTCTTGACACACTTTAGGCCCTTTAGTGCCAATTGGGCATCATTTAAATGCCACGGCCTACCTGAGCATGTCCATCCCTTTATGACCACCATGTACCCATCCTCTGATGGCTACTTCCAGCAGGATGATGCACCATGTCACAAAGCTCGAATCATTTCAAATTGGTTTCTCAAACATGACAATGAGTTCACTGTACTGAAATCGCATCTTTGGGATGTGGTGGAACAGGAGCTTCGTGCCCTGGATGTGCTTCCCACAAATCTCCATCAACTGCAAGATGCTATCCTATCAATATGGGCCAACATTTCTAAAGAATGCTTTCAGCACCTTGTTAAATCAATGCCACGTAGAATTGCTGTTTTAAATTTGCAGATTGTGCATTTAAGGCTGATGGAAAAACAATTATGCAAAACATCTAATTAGCATGTATTTGTTTGATTAACTTAGTATAAGACAATGATAGACTCCACCATTAATGTATGTTTTACATTACGTTAGCTAGCTACAGACGTTGACATCTGGGTGCATGTCATCTTGTTGTGGTCGTCAGTAGCTGCTAGATAGTGATGAACTGAAATGCAAGTTGAATGAAAAATGGTTGGAAGAAGATAAGTTTGGGAGGTGGTTGGCGTCGGCAGGACACAAGTACGAGGCAAGGTGCAATTTGGTGGACCTAGACCGTGAAATTGAGAAGAGAGCAGCAGAGCTACACCACGTCTTGAGGAACGTTTGGGGTGGTGATATGAAAAAATGGTGGGGGGATATTGAAAGGCTTACGTAGGAGCTGCACTACAGCCATCGAGCGTTCAGTGTTGCCATCAGCTATGAAACCTTTAGGAACGCTCCCTTGGAAATAAATGATTACTTTGAAATAAATTACTATTCGTGTTGTGTCACTTCCAGTGGCAGCATCCCAGCTTCGTGAAACGCTGAGGTTAAATTCTTGAAGGCTGATGTGCGCGTTCATTCTGTCTTGTGAATTAAAATAAAAAGAAATATATAGATTTTTGTGGTTGGATTGTGTGTATTGACTCAAATAATACAAATAATGGTAACTCATATCGAGATCAGCCCAGAACTACACGGCAGGACCTGGTCAATGACCTGAAGAGAGCTGGGACCACAATCTCATAGAAAACCATTTGTAACACACTACGCCGTCATGGATTAAAATTATACAGCGCACGCAAGGTCCCCCTGCTCAAGCTAGCACATGTCCAGGCCCATCTGAAGTTTGCCAATGACTATCTGGATGATCCAGAGGAGGAATGGGAGAAGGTCATGTGGTCTGATAAGACAAAAATAGAGCTTTTTGGTCTAAACTCTACTCACCGTGTTTGGAGGAAGAAGAAGGATGAGTACAACCCCAAGAACACCATCCCAACCATGAAGCATGGAGGTGGAAACATCATTCTTTGGGGATGCTTTTCTGCAAAGGGGACAGGACGACTGCACCGTAGTGAGTGGAGGATGGATGGGGCCATGTATCGCAAGATCTTGGCCAACAATCTCCTTCCCTCAGTAAGAGCATTGGAGATCGTGGCTGGGTCTTCCAGCATGACAACGACCCAAAACACACAACCAGGGCAATTAAGGAGTGGCTCCGTAAGAATCATCTCAAAGTCCTGGAGTGGCCTAGCCAGTCTCCAGACTTGAACCCAATAGAAAATCTTTGGAGGGAGCTGAAAGTCCGATTACCCAGCGACAGCCCCGAAACCTGAAGGATCTGGAGGTCTGTATGGAGGAGTGGGCCAAAATTCCTGCTGCAGTGTGTGCAAACCTGGTCAAGAACTACAGGAAACGTATGATCTCTGTAATTGCAAACAAAGATTGCTGTACCAAATATTTAGTTCTGATTTTCTGATGTATCAAATACTTATGTCATGCAATAAAATGCAAATTAATTACTTAAAATTGTACAATGTGATTTTCTGGATTTTTGTTTTAGATTCTGTCACTCTCAGTTGAACAGTACCTATGATAAAATTACAGACTTCTACATGCTTTGTAAGTGGGAAAACCTGCAAAATTGGCAGTATATCAAATACTTGTTCTCCCCACTGAACTATTTTAAGTCAGCATGTTTTCAGCCTTTTCTTAAAAAAAATAATCTTGACAACTCTTTTTTTGCCGTTCGACTCCTGTAGCAGTCAACACACAAGATGCCTGAGGTTCAGGACAGACAAAAACATTGCTGGCTTTTACATTATGTAGCTACGTAATAGGAAGCCTAAAATAAAACAGTTGGTGGATATAAGGATTTGTTCAGGATAGACAAACACGTCGCTGCCTACACAAGTCTCTCGTCTTTTCACTATACAAAAAAGTCAGTTATAAATATATCATCACCTATTTTGATAGATACTCAATGTCATTCACAAATGGCTAATTAGCTGTTAAAACGGCCTGTGATTAAAGAGTATTTGTTCAGAATAGACAAAAACTATGCTGGCTACAACCTTCTGTAGCTATGGGAAGCCTAGAATGAAACCGTTTACTGTAGTGATGGCCAAACGAGGCTTCATTAGCGTTATTTTAGCAGCAGAATATTATGCTGGCAGCAGATTTTCATTATCACAATAAAAGCCATCATTGGCATTTAGAAGGCCATATAGTTACCAATCCAGTATGTAAAAAATAGAACAGACAAGAACAACATTGGAACAGACATTAAACATTAAATGACAGACTAGATTGACAGACTAGATTAACTATATTGCCTTATATAATTCAATGATGGCTTTTATTTTGAAAAAGAAAATCTGAGTTAGCGCTGCTAGCAAAATATCCTGGGTTATTGTACCAAATATTAAGTTCTGCTTTTCTGATGTATCAAATACTTATGTCATGCAATAAAATGCAAATTAATTACTTAAAAAAAAAAATCTGGATTTTTGTTTTAGATTCCGTCACTCACAGTTGATGAGTAGCTATGATAGAAATGACAGACTTCTACATGCCTTGTTAGTGGGAAAACCTGCAAAATCGGCAGTGTATCAAATACTTGTTCTCCCCACTGTACAGTGTTCCATTTTGTTCCCTCTAGTTTTTAATGTAGGTCAGTACCGGCGAGATGCGACACAGTCATACAAGAGCTACAAGTTCTTCAGACCGGACAACCAAGAGGCTATGAAGATACGCAAGTATGAACCAATCACAAACCCTGTTCGAAAATAAAGCATACACCTTTTCGTAGAGATTGAAACATATTATGTAAACAATATTATGATTTCAGTTGTGTAAGTCATTGAAATGAATAAACTATGGTTGTTACTAGATATGGGTTGGGCTATATGAGCAAGGAAAATCTAGCCCGACAAAAGTACCCAATTATAAGTATTTTAAATACCATTGCATTTAACCAGTCTATTTTAGGAATGTCATGTAACCGTGTTTGTTTGTGTAGGGACTGTGCCAATGCAGCTCTGAAGGATGTGTGTGTTTACTTTAACCAGGAACAAGGACAGGTGGCCGTGAGTAACCATTATGAAGCAATATGTGATCTTTATTAACAAATGTGAATTTATACAAATATGTGATCTTTATTACCCAGTATGAGTCCACACAAATATGTGATCTTTATTACCCAATATGAATCTGTACAAATATGGAATCTTTATTATGTAATATGAATCTATACATACCATACCATACCATACCATCTTCTTCCACTTATCCGGGGCCGGGTCGCGGGGGCAGCAGTCTAAGCAGGGATGCCCAGACTTCCCTCTCCCCAGACACTTCCTCCAGCTCTTCCAGGGGGGACACCGAGGCGTTCCCAGGCCAGCCGGGAGACATAGTCCCTCCAGCGTGTCCTAGGTCTTCCCCGGGGTCTCCTCCCGGTGGGACGGGACCGGAACACCTTCCCAGGAAGGTGTTCCGGAGGCATCCGAAACAGATGCCCAAGCCACCTCAGCTGACCCCTCTCGATGTGGAGGAGCAGCGGCTCTACTCTGAGCTCCTCCCGGGTGACCGAGCTTCTCACCCTATCTCTAAGGGATCGCCCAGCCACCCTGGGGAGAAAGCTCATTTCGGCCGCCTGTATCCGGGATCTTGTCCTTTCGGTCATGACCCAAAGCTCATGACCATAGGTGAGAGTACGAACGTAGATTGACCGGTAAATCGAGAGCTTCGCCTTGTGGCTCAACTCTTTCTTCACCACGACAGACCGATACATCAACCGCATTACTGCAGAAGCTGCACCGATCCGTCTGTCAATCTCCCGTTCCTTCCTTCCCTCACTCGTGAACAGGACCCCTAGATACTTAAACTCCTCCACTTGAGGCAGGCACTCTCCACCAACCTGAAGTGGGCAAGCCACCCTTTTCCGACTGAGGACCATGGCCTCGGATTTGGAGGTACTGATTTTCATCCCCACCGCTTCACACTCGGCTGCAAACCGTCCAAGTGCATGCTGAATCTATACAAATATGGGATATTTGTTACCCACTATGAGTCTACTCAAATCCACATTAACCTATATGAAGCAATATACTATGATATAAACTATGTTATGTAGCAGACTAAGTTACAATAGTGAGTGTACATTTTCATATTTTTACTCATTCTAGCTCAGTGGGAATCTGGCATTGGAAGTGCAGTGCTTTACCAGCTCAGCTACAAGGGACCTGAATTAATCTTATAAAACTCCCGACCAGAGAGGCAAACCATTTGGATCACTGCTACACTACACTACTCTATATGCTACCTCTGGGCCAACATTAACTACCACAGCTATGCAGATGATACTCAAATATATGTCGCTCTCGAACCATATGACAACAGCTCAATAGACTCACTGTGTCACTCTAGAGCACATAAATACCTGGATGAATCAAAATAGTCTATAATTAAACCAAGATAAAACAGAGATTACTGTTTGGCAACAAAAATAAAAGAATAAGTATTAGTAAGGAGCTGGATTCTCAGGCCCTAAAAACCAGGGATCAAGTGCGTAATCTTGGTGTTCTGATAGACTCAGACCTCACATTTAACAGTCATATGAAAGCAGTCACCAAAACAGCATTCCATCATCTTAAAAATATAGCCAGAATCAAGGACTTGGTGTCCCAAAAAGACCAAGAGAAGCTCATCCATGCTTTTATCTCTAGTAGGGTTGACTACTGTAATGGCCTTATAATTGGACTCCCCAAAAAGACTGTAAAAAAACTGCAGCTCATTCAGAATGCTGCTGCTAGAATGGTAATCAGGACTAAGAGAACAAAGCACATCACTCCGGTTCTTAAATCTTTGCACTGGCTTCCAGTCAGTCACAGAATAGATTTTACAGTGGTGCTTTTAGTTTAGAAATCCCTGAATGGTTTAGGCCCCAAATACATTTCAGATATGTTTGAAAAATATAAACCGAGCAGGGCTCTTAGATCCATGAACTCAGGTTATCTAGTAGAGCCCAGTTTCCAAACTTAACATGGTCAAGCTGCATTTAGCAGTTATGGTGCACACAACTGGAATAAAATACCAGAAGATCTTAGACGTGCCCCAAACATATACATTTTTAAATCCAAGTTAAGAACAAATTTTTTCACGTGCCTATGACTGAGCACTTAAACTTAACCATATTGTTTGGCTTTACAGCTTTTATAGCTTCTTATGTTTTCCTTATTTCCTTATTCTATATTTTATCATTATGATGTTGTTTTGATGTTTTCATTTGAGTATTTGTTTTTATGCCATTGTATTGATTCTATGTATGAATTGTGCTATATAAATACACTTGCTTGCTTGCTACAATCAACAATGTCTATCACGCTGTGTCCTGTTTTGCTCTGGGACTCTCAGTCCACATGATGGTCCATATAATATCCACATATAGGCAAAAACGAAGACTTTCTAAGCCTGTTGTGTGAAGGTCAAAGATGTGGATCAGTGAAGAAACAGAGGACATGTGTGCATGTCTGGAATGCAATGACTGGAAAAAATGTTGGTCTGTCAATAATAGTCTGGATGTGTACACTGATGCTGTGACTTCATTCATTTCGTTCTGGGAGGACAGCTTCATACCAATACGGACCTGGGTGAGTTACAACAATGACAAACCCTGGTTCACCGCTAATCTCAGGTGGCTGCATTTGGAAAAGGAGGAGGCGCTTGGGGAGCAGGGAGAGACAGGTTGAGAGAGGCTAAATACAGCTTTGGTAAGACAGTGAAGGAAGCCAGGCGTCTCGATGGAGAGAAACTAAAACATCTCTGCTTCTGCCCTGTGCAGATCAGACTCTCTGCTGTGTTTACTGACATCTTCAATACCTCACTGGAGACATGCAGCATCCCGGCCTGTTTCAAATCCTCCACCATCATCCCAGTCCCCAAGAAGCCTACAGACCCATCGCCCTGACGTCTGAGGTCATTAAGTCATTTGAGCTCCTTCTACTGTCCCACCTCAAGACCTTCACCAACCCTCTACTAGACACAGGTCTGTGGACAGCGTGGTCAACATCCAGCATCTGGACTCCCCTGGAACCTACACCAGAATCCTGTTTGTGGACTTCAGTACCAAATTCAACACAATCATTTCCGCTTGCTCCAAGACAAGCTGTCCCATCTGGGTGCCTGTCCATATGCTGGTGGATCACAGCCTTCCTGTGCAACAGAAGGCAGCATGCGAGGCTGGGGAAGCACCTGTCTGACCCCCTGACCATCAACACTGGCTCCACTCAAGGCTGAATCCTGCATCTTACTTATTTCTGATGAAGACGAGTCTGCCTACAAATGGGAGATTGACCATCTGGTGTCCTGGTGCAGTCAAAACAACTTGGAGCTCAACGCCCTAAAGACAGTGGAGATGATAGTGGACTACAGGAGAAGCCCAGCTGCCCTTCCTACTCAGAGCTCTCCCCTCTGGTAGAAGTTTAAGGTCTATCAGGAGCAAAACCTCTCGCCACAAGAACAGTTTCTTTTCTACAGCATTAGGCCTCATGAATATGCCCCCGGGACCAAATTGATTGTAGCCCGCTCCCCACATATACACAAAACCCTCAACTGGACAAATCTATAACCCCTCCCCACATACACACACAACCCTCAAAGGACAAATTTTGCCCCTTACATATTTTTAAGTAATTTATTAATGCTCAGTGTACGGTTCTTATTTGTTTTTATTTCCTTTTGTATAAATTGTTGCACCAATGGGCCAGAAACAAATCCTTGTTTGTTGTGAAACTTACTTGGCAATAAAACTCTTTCTGTTTCTGATGCCCTCAGGTTTTTGATGCCACCAACACTACTACAGAACGTAGAGAAGTCATTCTTACCTTCGCCAAGGAAAATGGATACAAGGTGGAGTAGAGGACAAGTAAAGGTGGTAGAGAAGAGGAGTCATGGTGAAGGAGAGGTGGCACACAGGAGGTGTAGAAGTGGAGTACAGGTGCAATAAGGAGATGTTCAAGTGGATTAGAGGTTGAGTAATGGTGGAGTGTCGGAAAACTGAATGTGAGGTAAAGTAAAGGTGGAATTAGGGTGAAATAGAGGTGGAGTAGGAAAAAGGGTTGGGTGAGATTAGAGATGCGTATAGAAAGAGTAGCTTTGGAGTAGATGCGTGGAGATGTTGTAGAAGTAGAATAGAGTAGGACAGTGAATTACTGGAAGATCAGAGGTGAAGAAGAGATGTTGTAGAGGTGGAGTAGTGGGGTAGAATTGGACACAAGGTAATATACATGAAGGGTTCAGTTGTGTGTGGTGTGTGTCATCCTTGTCTCTTCTCATCCTGGTCTCTGTCCTTCTTCGTCTTATTCTCATCCTGGTCTCCTGTCCTTCTTCTCATTCTCATCCTGGTCTCCTGTCCATCTTCCACAGGTCTTCTTCATAGAATCCCTGTGTGACGACCCAGAGATCATTGCTGAGAATATCAAAGTAGGTTTTTGTTCCTATTCATTGGAAAGTGTTTACTGATTTATCTCCTGCTGTTATGTTTCAATGTTTACTGATCTCTCCTGTGAGAATTTTAGTGTTTACTGATCTGCCTGTGTATTTCTGTGGGAATCTTTCTGTGTCTGTAAGAGGGAACATATGTGTATTGGAATGTGTGTGTTTGTATGTATATGTTGGAACGTGTGTATGTTTATGTGTATGGGAATGTGTGTGTTTCTATGCATGTGTGTGGTAACGTGTGTATGTTTATGTGTATGGGAATGTGTGTGTTTCTATGTACAGTCCCCTCCAAAAGTATTGGAACGGTATGGCAAATGTCTTTGTTTTTGTAGTTCTCTGAAGACATTTGGGTTTAAGATCAAAAGATGAGTTTGAGACAAGAGTTCAGTATTTCAGAGCCTAGCTTAAAATGGGCACTCTTTCATCAAAATGTCTGCTTTAGGGTTTGTGTAACATAGCAATTTCTACTTATGTGTTTTTAAAAGACCTCTTCAGACAACATTAAGTATTAATTCAGTTATGAATTCAACCTGCACGTTGCTCTTTAAAGAGGATAAACAAACATGAAGAACAGAGTTGTCTATGGGAGAAAAGCAAGCCATTGTCAAGCTGAGAAAAGAAGGAAAATCGACCAGAGCCATTGGACAAACATTGGGCGTATCAAGCACAACAATTTGGAATGTCCTGAGAAAGAAAGAAACAACTGGTGTACTGAGCAACAGACGTGGGACAGGCCAAGGAAAACAACAGAAGTTGATGACAGAAATATTGTGAGAACTGTGAAGAAAACCCCCAAAACATCAGTAAGTGATATCCGCAACCACCACCACAGTGCTGGGGTGAAGGTACTGTTCGAAGCAGAATTAGAGGCCACACCACATTAGAGAATTAGAGGCCACACCACAAGATGCAAACCACTCATCAGCAGTAAGAATCTGAAATTTGCAAAGAAGTATGAGATGAGCCGCAAAAGTTCTGGAACACAATCTTATGGACTAATGAGACCAAGATTCATCTCTACCAAAGTGATGGAAAGGCCTAAGTGTGGAGAAAGAAAAGAAACTACTTGTGATCCGAAGCATACAAGCTCATCTGTGAAGCTTGGTGGAGGTAATGTCATAACCCTAACCCTATTTATTGATGGTGGTAGCAGCAGAATGAATTCAGAAGTGTGCAGAAACATTTTGTCTGTCAATTTACGGAGAAATGCACTGAAATTGATTGGGAGGAAGTTTATCATGCAGGAGGACAGCACACTGCCAACAAAACAAAGGACTTTATACTGGCCAAGTCAATCACCTGACCTTAACCCAATAGAGCATTTCACCTCCTTAAGAGGAGACTGAAGGGAGAAACAGCCCAAACAAACAAGAACTGAAAGAAGCTGTGGTAAAAGCCTGGAACAGCATCACAAATGAAGAATGCAACAGTTTGGTGATGTCAATGGGTCGCAGGCTTGAGGCAGTTATTGCCAGCAAGGGTTATCCCACCAAATATTAAATGTTATTTACTTTAAGATTATTTATTCCAATACATTTGCTCACCTAAAAGTGCTGTGGTTTAATACAAACAGTGATATGTCCTAAGTTGTTTAACATATCTAGATGTGAATACCAGCAAATAAAAGCTGAAATTCTGATCTCTTGTCTCATACTCATCTTTTGAACTTAAACCCAAATGTCTTCTGTGAACAACAAAAACAAAGGAATTTGCCTTGCCGTTCCAATACTTTTGGAAGGGACTGTATGTGTGGGAACGTGTATATGGGAATGTGTGTGTTTCTATGTATGTGTGTGGTAACTTGTGTATGTTTATGTGTATGGGAATGTGTGCGTGTGTGTGTGTGTGTGTGTGTGTAGCAAGTCAAGCTTAGCAGTCCAGACTACGAAGGCTATGATGCAGAGGACGCAGTGACTGACTTCCTCAAGAGGATTGACTGTTACAAAATGACATACGTACCTCTGGACGATGACAACGACAGGTCACACTTCGCACTCACTCACAATCAGACTTTCACACACACACACACACACACACACAAACAATTATCTAGCAACACAAACAGCCATCTAGTGAACAATATATCTAGCGAACCAACAGCAATCTAGTGAACTATATATCTAGTGAACCAACAGCCATCTAGTGAACTATATATCTAGTGAACAAACAGCCATCTAGTGAACTATATATCTAGTGAACAAACAGCCATCTAATGAACTATATATCTAGTGAACAAACAGCCATCTAATGAACTATATATCTAGTGAACAAACAGCCATCTAATGAACTATATATCTAATGAACTATATATCTAGTGAACAAACAGCCATCTAGTGAACTATATATCTAGTGAACAAACAGCCATCTAATGAACTGTATATCTAGTGAACAAACAGCCATCTAATGAACTATATATCTAGTGAACAAACAGCCATCTAATGAACTATATATCTAGTGAACAAACAGCCATCTAATGAACTATATATCTAGTGAACAAACAGCCATCTAGTGAACTATATGCAATAATTGTGGCAAGTGAGTATTCTGATCGTATTATTATTTCTGTGCACATTTTCCAACTCCAAACCATATAAACTTGAATTGATCATTTTTGTATTTGTGTAATGAGGGAGGATGTGGCAAGAGTTGAGAAGCAAAAGACTTGAGAAGAATTAAACGTGAAGCTACCACAAACCAATTATCCTCCAGTGCCACCATATTCCAAAACTGAAACCTATCTGGAGTGTCCAGAAGTACAAGGTGTCAGGTGCTCAGAGACATGGCCAAGGTCAAGAAGGCTGAAAGAAGACCACCACTGAATAAGAGTCACATGTTGAAGCGTATACATTGGGCAAAAAAATACCTGAAGACAGATTTTTCAAAGGTTTTATGGACAGATTAAATGAGAGTGACTCTTGATGGACCAGATGGATGGGCCCGTGGTCATCACTAATGGACACAGGGCACCTCTTCGAGTCAGTCACCAGCAAGGAGGGGTACTGGTATGGGCTGCTGTCATTAAGGATGAAGTACTTGGACCTTTCCATGTTGAAGACAACTCCCAAACCTACTGCCAGTTTCTGGAAGATATTTTCAAGCAGTGGTACAGAAACAAGTCCTCAGCATTCAAGAAGGCCATGTTCTTTATGCAGGACAATGCCCCATCACATCCAAGTATCCAAGTACTACACTGCTTGGCTAGCAAGCAAGGGCCTCAAAGATGCCCAAATAATGACCTGGTCCCCTTCCTTGTCTGACTTAAATCCTATTGAGAACTTGTGGACCCTTCTCAAATGTGAGATTTATGGTCAGGGAAGACCATACATCTCTTTGAACAGAATTTGGGAGGCTGTGGTTGCTGCTTCAGCGAAAGTTGACTGTGAACAGATCAAGAAACTGACAGACTGCATGGATGGAAGTCTCATGGCAGTTATTGAAAAGAAGTGTGGTTATATCGGTCACTGAATATTTTTGAAAGGCCAGAAATGTTATTCAATTTTCATTTTGTGTCACTTATTTGTTGCACTTACTCCAAAAATTAAGAATAAACAAGTGAGCTGGAGAAATAATTTTTGTAATTTAGCTGCCTAATAATTCTGCACAGTAATTGTTGCCTAATTATTGTGCACACATGTATTCCCCTGAGAAAGATCAAAACTCATTTTTCCTTTGTTAAACATTCAGGTTTTGAGGTTCAATTATATTTTGGATTGACTGAGAGCATTGTGTTTGTTCAACAATAAAATAAATCTTGAGGAATATGATTTGCCTTATAATTGTGCACGCAATGTATAACTACTAACCCTAACCTCTTCATCCCCCATGTCATAAATTGTCTTCTCTCTGTCTCTGTCTGTCATCCCTTTTCCAGGAGTCTCTCCTATATAAAGATCTTCAACGTGGGCAGCAGATATCTAGTCAACCGTGTCCAAGACCACATTCAGAGTCGTATCGTTTACTATCTGATGAACATCCACGTGACACCTCGCTCCATTTACCTGACTCGCCATGGAGAGAGTGAGCTGAACCTGGTGGGACGTATCGGAGGAGACTCGGGGCTGTCCCCACGCGGAAACAAGGTTGTGTGTGTTTGTTTTCTAAAAACTCCTGCACTGTGAAAAATATAAATAATATTGGCGAGTAACAAATGGCTATTTCTACACTAGTATGAGTGACAATTTCTAGACTAGTATGTGTGACTATTTCGAGACTAGTATGAGTGACTATATCAAGGCTAATGTCAGTGACTATTTCCAGGCTAGTATGAGCCCTAATAAATGGGCATTAGTCAGACTTGCATGGCAAGATGTGTGGCATCCATTCTCTGGTCCCAAGAGAACAAGTCAGGCATTTGTTGATCCTAAATAAAGGGAGATAACTGGAATGAATGATCAAAAGACAGGTGCAAACTGAAATTAATTATTGAAATAAAGGCTCCAACTGGAATCAGTGATTGATTACTCAGACTTATAATGCCTGTGGTAAGGACTTCGCACTTGCATGGACCACAAGAGAAAATCGAACATCATGCTGCCAACCCTAACCCCTAATGCCCTAACCCCCAACACCCTAATGCCCAAACCCCCAACACGCTAACGCTTGAACCCCCTAACGCCCTAACCCTTAACCCCTTATGCCCTAACGCCCTAACCCCTGATGCCTCTCAGACGAGCTCAACAGATTCTATGCAGGTTGGAGGCAGTGTCTCCAGGGGAGAGTCCTCTGCTTTACTCCCTGTTCACTGCATGGCTCTGCACAACACCACCTCCATAATTCAGTGCAAACGACACCATGGCTGGATGACTGATGGTTGTATAACAATTATAATGAGTAAGTCTACAGGGAGGAGAAGCAAACTGGCTTTATTGTGACAGGAGAACAAACTCTCATCCGTTTATATTTGAAACCTTCCTTTGAAATGAACTTAACACTCAGTGATGTAATAGAACCCCAGTGTTGTAATAACCAGAGTAGAGTGTTATTGTGTCATTTTTATGTAAATCCAGTGTGACTTGTGCAATTCAAATCCATGCACTCAGTAAATGTGTGTGTACAGTTTGCCAGTGCTCTAAGTGGCTACATGCGTAGCCAATGTATCAGAGATCTGAAGGTGTGGACCAGTCATATGAAGAGAACCATCCAGACTGCTGAGGCTGTAGGAGTCCCATATGAACAATGGAAGGCCCTTAACGAGATAGACGCAGTAAGTCTATGTTCTGTGTATACTTTACCTAGTCAAAGGTCCTCTCAAGTATAGTAAACCATTTGTCAGAGTGAGGATATTTGGGCCCTCACAAATAAAATTAATATTTTAGGGTTACAGTTCGGGTTGAGTTACAGTTAGGGTTGAAATTGGGGTTACATTTATGATTTGGGGGGTTACAGTCATGGTTAGGGTATAGTGATACCACTGTTTGATCTCTGTCTTGTGTTCAGGGTGTATGTGAAGAGATGACCTATGAAGAGATACAGGGTCGCTACCCAGAAGAGTTTGCACTAAGAGATCAAAACAAGTACCGCTACCGCTACCCTAAGGGAGAGGTAAGGTCCCTTGACCCTTGATCTCTAACCACTAACCAAGGGTTTAGGAGAAGTTTAGTTGCGAGAAAAGTCAGGAGCAGTTTAGCTCAAACAGAGATTAGTGTGAGATATAACATTACGCCCCTTATGGTTGATCGAATAGTTTAGCATTTTCAATGCCAACACCAATTATTGGAGGACCAAAAGAAGCTAACATCAATTCATCTGACGATTTTTATATTAGCCTGTTTCCCAAAAGGTTGGGATGCTGTGTAAAATGGAAAACAGAATGCCATGATGTGCAAATCATTTAAACCTTATGTTTAATAGAAAATAGTACAATAACAACATATTAAATGATGAAACTGAGAAATGTTATTGTTTCTTGAAAAATAAATGCTCACTTTGAATTTGATTCCAGCAACGTTTAAAAAAGCTGTGAAAGGGGCAATAGACTGGAAATGTTTTGTAATGCTAAAAATTGGTGGTACATCTCACAACTAATTAGGCTAACTTGCAACAGGTCAGTAACATGATTGGGTGTAAAAAGAGCATCCCAGATGTGGCTGCACTATTGGGCTCGGGCGGGCCTTGGCCCGAACAATTTACTCATTGGCCAGCCTAGAAATTTGTAAGGATCTGGATCGAAACAATACCCAATAATGTTGTCATTCTGTAGTTTCCATGAAATATGTAATTGAGAGAATGATCCTCATGAGACAATATGTTGTTTGCTTATTTTATAATCTCTTGTTTTACAACTCCTCTCTTGGAGAAAAATGAATGGTTAGACTTATCAAACAATTCAATCAGTCTCTCAGCGCTCACCAACAACTTCTGCAGGTGCGTCTTATCAATTCATTATTTGCACCTCTTCTCTGGTGCATCCCTCATTCACATACATATGTGCATATTACAATTATTGCGGCCAATTCAATGCAGAGCCATCTAGAGAGATTATAATTGAATGGCTCTGCAATCAACAATGAATTTTGTTATTTTGCTGTTGCTATGAAACAGTACATACAGTGGGGAGAACAACAGTACATACACTGGCGATTTTGCAGGTTTTCCCACTTACAAATCATGTAGAAGTCTGTAATTTGCATTTTATTGCATGACATAAGTATTTGATCACCTACCAACCAGTAAGAATTCCGGCTCACACAGACCTGTTAGTTTTTCTTTAAGAAGCCCTTGTGTTCTCCACTCATTACCTGTATTAACTGAACCTGTTTGAAATCTTTATCTGTATAAAAGACACCTGTCCACAACCTCAATCAAACAGACTCCAACCTCTCCACAATGGCCAAGACCAGAGGGCTGTGTAAGGACATCAGGGATAAAATTGTAGACCTGCACAAGGCTAGGATGGGCTACAGGACAATAGGCAAGCAGCTTGGTGAGAAGGCAACAACTGTTGGCGGAATTATTAGAAAATGGAAGAAGTTAAAGATGACGGTCAGTCTCCCTCTGTCTGGGGCTCCATGCAAGATCTCACCTCATGGGCCATCCATGATCATGAGGAAGGTGAGGGATCAGCCCAGATTTACACGTCAGGACCTGGTGAATGACCTGAAGAGAGCTGGGCCACAGTCTCAAAGAAAACCATTAGTAACACACTATGTCGTCATGGATTAAAATCCTGCAGCACACGCAAGGTCCCCCTGCCCAAGCCAGCACATGTCCAGGCCTGTATGGAGTTTGCCAATGATCATCTGGATGATCCAGAGGAGGAATGGGAGAAGGTCATGTGGTCTGATGAGACAAAAACAGAGCTTTTTGGTCTAAACTCCACTCGCCGTGTTTGGAGGAAGAAGAAGGATGAGTACAACCCCAAGAACACCATCCCAACCGTGAAGCATGGAGGTGGAAACATCATTCTTTGGGGATGCTTTTCTGCCAAGGGGACAGGACGACTGCACCGTATTGAGGGGAGGATGGATGGGGCCGTGTATCGCAAGATCTTGTCCAACAATCTCCTTCCCCATGTGGGAGCATTTAAGATGGGTTATGGCTGGGTCTTCCAGCATGACAACAACCCGAAACACACAGCCAGGGCAACTAAGGAGTGGCTCCGTAAGAAGCATCTCAAGGTCCTGGAGTGGCCTAGCCAGTCTCCAGACCTGAACCCAATAGAAAATCTTTGGAGGGAGCTGAAAGTCTGTATTGCCCAGCGACAGCCCTGAACCCTGAAGGATCTGGAAAAGGTCTGTATGGAGGAGTGGGCCAAAATCCCTGCTGCAGTGTGTGCAAACCTGGTCAAGAACTACAGGAAACGTATGATCTCTGTAATTGCAAACAAAGGTTTCTGTACCAAATATTTAGTTCTGATTTTCGGATGTATCAAATACTTATGTCATGCAATAAAATGCAAATTAATTACTTAAAATTGTACAATGTGATTTTCTGGATTTTTGTTTTAGATTCTGTCACTCTCAGTTGAACAGTACCTATGATAAAATTACAGACTTCTACATGCTTTGTAAGTGGGAAAACCTGCAAAATTGGCAGTATATCAAATACTTGTTCTCCCCACTGAACTATTAAGTCAGCATGTTTTCAGCCTTTTCTTAAAAAAAATAATCTTGACAACTCTTTTTTTGCCGGACCGTCTAAGCTGAGTTGGCCAAGAAGAGTGACTGTCTCATACTGAGTCCGTCTGTTCCTGACTGACTGAGTGACTGACTGACTACCCTTTGTTAAATAGCGTAGTGGTTAGAGATGTGGGTTACAGAACAACAGGTCCCACGTTCGACTCCTGTAGCAGTCAACACACAAGATGCCTGAGGTTCAGGACAGACAAAAACATTGCTGGCTTTTACATTATGTAGCTACGTAATAGGAAGCCTAAAATAAAACAGTTCTGGTGGATATAAGGATTTGTTCAGGATAGACAAACACGTCGCTGCCTACACAAGTCTCTCGTCTTTTCACTATACAAAAAAGTCAGTTATAAATACATCGTCACCTATATTGATACTCAATGTCATTCACAAATGGCTAATTTGCTGTTAAAACGGCCTGTGGTTAAAGAGTATTTGTTCAGAATAGACAAAAACTATGCTGGCTACAACCTTCTGTAGCTATGGGAAGCCTAGAATGAAACCGTTTACTGTAGTGATGGCCAAACGAGGCTTCATTAGCGTTATTTTAGCAGCAGGATATTATGCTGGCAGCAGATTTTCATTATCACAATAAAAGCCATCATTGGCATTTAGAAGGCTATATAGTTACCAATCCAGTAAAAATAGAACAGACAAGAACAACATTGGAACAGACATTAAACATTAAATGACAGACTAGATTGACAGACTAGATTAACTATATTGCCTTATATAATTCAATGATGGCTTTTATTTTGAAAAAGAAAATCTGAGTTAGCGCTGCTAGCAAAATACCCTGCTGCTAGAAGAACGGCCATTGTCTAGTTTACTGTTATATTGCTACTATTTCTGGTGGATTTTTAAATTATGTCTTAGCATTTCTTCTGGATAGTCAAACACTTCGCTGGCTACACGATTCTCTAGTCTTTTCACTTGATGTAAAAGTCTGTTATCATCACCTATATTGATACAGTAATTATTGCATCAATGTAATTCACGAATGGCAAATAAGCTGATAAAACGGCCAGTTTAGTTTTAACACAATGCATAATGGCATCTAACAACATATTACTGGCTAATATGCTCTCAAAACGGCCAGTGGCAAAAGTCATACAGTTCATAAATACTATTTGTGGTGGAGGTAAACTTCCTAAGAAACGTTATTCAGTTTAACACAATGGTTAATTGTGTCTAATGAAATTTTCAAACTTGACGTGATGTTATATAATGTCAATATGCTATACTGACACCTGGCAAATGGTCAGCTCTGTGGTGCTGTGGGTCAAGACACAGCCTTTCACGTGGGTGACCTAAGTTAGAATCTTGAGAGGGCAGCCATGATCAACACTTTCTATTGCATACCAGCTGAACTAGGCTTGCCTGGTTTCTTGTTAATAACTAGAGGCCATTTTCCAAGCTGCCTTTCTTATCCAAAGTTTTAGAAAAAGTTGTAGCCAATCCTGTTTTCTCTGTGCTTCCATTAGGTAGTATAATTTGTCAGCATGACATTTATTTTTATTGTTTTCCAGATGATATGCAATTGTATTTGTCGGTTAAGCCAAATGATTTGAGCAAGTTGTGTGTTCTGCATAATTGCCTGGAAGACTTTACAAACTGGATGTCCAATAATAATAACTGATAAAACAGAAGTTTTAATTATTGGCCCCCCATCTATTTTGGATGAAGTTCGGTTGGCTCTAGGAACACTAGCAAAAAGTATTCTGTCTTTGGCCATAAATGGAAACGGAAGGTTTGGCACCAGTGAAAACGAGAATTTCCTTTGATACAGATTTACTTTGTGAATATACAGTGGGGCAAAAATGTATTTAGTCAGCCACCAATTGTGCAAGTTCTCCCACTCAAAAAGATGAGAGAGGCCTGTAATTTTCATCATAGGTACACTTCAACTATGAGAGACAAAATGAGGGGGAAAAATTCCAGAAAATCACATTGTAATGAATTTATTGGTAAATGATGGTGGAAAATAAGTATTTGGTCAATAACAAAAGTTGATTTCAGTACTTTGTTATATACCCTTTGTTGGCAATGACAGAGGTCAAACGTTTTCTGTGAGTCTTCACAATGTTTTCACACACTGTTGCTGGCATTTTGGCCCATTCCTCCATGTCGATCTCCTCTAGAGCGGTGATGTTTTGGGGCTGTCGCTTGGCAACACAGACTTTCAACACCCTCCAAAGAATTTCATTCATTCTTTCCTTTACACGGATCAGTGGTCCTGGTCCCTTTGCAGAAAAACAGCCCCAAAGCATGATGTTTCCACCCCCATGCTTCACAGTAGTTATGGTGTTCTTTGGATGCAACTCAGCATTCTTTCTCCTCCAAACATGACAAGTTGAGTTTTTACCAAACATTTCTATTTTGGTTTCATCTGACCATATGACATTCTCCCAATCCTCTTCTGGATCATGCAAATGCTCTCTAGCGAACCTCAGACGGGCCTGGACATGTACTGGCTTAAGCAGGGGGAAACGTCTGGCACTGCAGGATTTGAGTCCTTGGCGGCGTAGTGTGTTACTGATGTTAGCCTTTGTTACTTTGGTCCTAGCTCTCTGCAGGTCATTCACTAGGTCCCCCCGTGTTGTTCTGGGATTTTTGCTCACCGTTCTTGTGATCATTGTGACCCCACGGGGTGAGATCTTGCGTGGAGCCCCGGATCGAGGGAGATTATCAGTGGTCTTCCCAGCCTGATGCAGGTCAACAGTTTTGTTTCTGGTGTCCTTTAACAGCTCTTTGGTCTTGGCCATTGGAGTGTGACTGTTTGAGGTTGTGGACAGGTGTCTTTTATACTGATATCAAGTTCAAACAGGTGCCATTAATACAGGTAACGAGTGGAGGACAGAGGAGCCTCTTAAAGAAGAAGATACAGGTCTGTGAGAGGCAGAAATCTTGCTTGTTTGTAGGTGACCAAATACTTGTTTTACTGAGGAATTTACCAATATATTCATTAAAAATCCTACAATGTAATTTTCTGGATTTTCTTTCTCATTTTGTCTCTCATAGTTGAGTGTACCTATGATGAAAATTACAGGCCTCGCTCATATTTTTAAGTGGGAGAACTTGCACAATTGGTGGCTGACTAAATACTTTTTTGCCCCACTGTAACACAATTAAACTGGTGCAGTAATGCTTTTACCAACTGAGAATCTTTGCCAAAATAAGATTGGTTTTATCACTTGAGAACACTGAGAAAATTATACATGCTTTTATTTCATCTCACCTAGACTACTATAATGCTTTGTTTACATGCCTCAATAATAAGTCCCTAGGTAAACTCCAAGTTATGCAGAATTCAGCTGCCAGACTTCTTACGACTAAATCAATCTCATGTAACCCCAGTGTTGGCTGTTCTACATTGGTTACTGGTAAATTTGAGAGTAGATTTAAAAATTCTACTTCTACACTTTTAAGGCACTACATGGTCTGGCACCTAATTACATTAGTGAGATGCTAAACCTATACTGCACTGTCAGGCCTCTCAGATCAGCTGAAAAAGGACTTCTGGCTGTCCCAGAGCTACCACAGAATGTCAGAGATGCTTTGTCAGTGCATTCTTTTAAATTTTACCTAAAATCTATAAGTTAACTATAATTATAAGGTGGCTTTCACTAATATTTTTTCATTGTGATTTTGCTTATTCTTTTTTTTATTGACATTTGTATATATTTTTTTATTATTTTAATATATTTCTATTTCTATCGTGTGTAAAGCACTTTGTGTAATGCTGCATTTCCACTGGTGCTTTTCCCTGGCTCCAGGGTCACACTGGTGATTTATGCTAATATTGGCTCCACACTTTTCTGTTTCCATTATCAAGTTTGGTATCAAGGACTTATGGAGGGGCTCATGTGGTGAGGGAGGAGTAAACTATCAACACGATTAGATTTTCCGGTTACGAAAAATAATTTTTTCTGGTAGTAAAATAAAATGAACAATAACGCCATGCTCAGTTTTGTTAACAATACGGCATTTGAACTTAAAAATAATTTGTTCTTCAAACTCCTGCGACCGGCTCTTTCTCCGCCTACACTTGTAACACTGCAACTGTCAGCCAGTGTATTCATTATTTAGTTTAATAGGTATTTTGTCAAAACTGTCTACATTTAATAGAAGGATTTGGGAGAATTCTGAGGTAATTTTGTGTTGTTATAGGTTCTGCAGGCAACATCTCAGTCTCAGCGCTCTGTGTTTCTATTGAGTCAACGGCATTGTATCACCTTCGGTCGTTCCAACTTTTTCCGTTCTGAGTCTTTGCTTTTCTGTATTTATTTTCTTTCTTTTTATCTGGGATCTCTTTGTTAGATCGAAAGAAAACCATTACAAGAAGCCTAATGCAAACGATACAGAATGCTATTCACAACAAGTAACGCATCAACTCGCAAACCCCGCCCTAAGTCCTAAAGTCCGGGACATGGCACCAAGTGAGAGCTGGGCTACTTGGTAATGGCCTACCAGCCGACTGGCACCGGTCTTTGTCAATGGAAAAAGAACATAGTCTGGACTTCGGGGTAAAGAAACAGTGTTTGGCACCAGTAGAAACGAGGCATAAATGTACTAGAAAAGTGTTATATGAAAAGTTATTATTATTAAATGTATATGAAATACAAATGGTATAGAGAGAAATAGTCAACACGTCATAATTCCTATAATACCTTACAACTGAACTTGAAAGGCGTTCCTTCATTATTTTATTTAGAATTATTGGAAGAGAGCAGGGTTAAGGTCCCGTACAGTTTTGAAACTGAGTTGGAACGTTACCTTACAAAGCCTGTCATTGACAGAAAGAGCGACTTGCCTTTGGATTGGTGGAAGAAAGACAGACTTCAATTCCTTGCTCCACTGACAAAGAGGTTTCTCAGTACCCCAACTTCTTTAGTCCCAAGCGAGTGTTCAGTGAGGTGGGGATCATTTATGATAAGCGGAGGAGCAGAATGATGGGGGAACATGCATACAAGATCTGCTTACTGCACATCAACCTAAAATCTCTTAACTGGGAATATTTGAGACTCATGTACAAAGGAACCACCAGGTTTCATATGTTGTTATGTTCTGAACAATATTAAATTTTTTTAGCTTCTGTATATGGCACATATTGCGCTTTTGCTTTCTTCTCTAACACTGTGTTTTTGGAATATTTGAACCAAATCGAACGTTTCAATATTTGAGACTAAATTGATTTGATTTAAGTATTATATTAAGTTAAAATAAAAGTGTTGATTTTTCATTCGGTATTGTAAAGTATTTTCACATTATTGCATTCTATTTTTATTAGCATTTAAAGCATCGTCCCAACTTTTTTGGAAATAGGGTTGTATGTATATACACTCACCTAAAGGATTATTAGGAACACCTGTTCAATTTCTCATTAATGCAATTATGGCAGTTGCTTCAATGCATTTAGGGGTGTGGTCCTGGTCAAGACAATCTCCTGAACTCCAAACTGAATGTCAGAATGGGAAAGAAAGGTGGTTTAAGCAATTTTGAGCGTGGCATGGTTGTTGGTGCCAGACGGGCCGGTCTGAGTATTTCACAATCTGCTCAGTTACTGTGATTTTCACGCAAAACCATTTCTAGGGTTTACAAAGAATGGTGTGAAAAGGGAAAAACATCCAGTATGCGGCAGTCCTGTGGGCCAAAATGCCTTGTTGATGCTAGAGGTCAGAGGAGAATGGGCCGACTGATTCAAGTTGATAGAAGAGCAACTTTGACTGAAATAACCACTCGTTACAACCGAGGTATGCAGCAAGGCATTTGTGAAACCACAATACGCACAACCTTGAGGCGGATGGGCTACAACAGCAGAAGACCCCACCGAGTACCACTCATCTCCACTACAAATAGGAAAAAGAGGCTACAATTTGCACGAGCTCACCAAAATTGGACAGTTGAAGACTGGAAGAATGTTGCCTGGTCTGATGAGTCTCGATTTCTGTTGAGACATTCAGATGGTAGAGTCAGAATTTGGCGTAAACAGAATGAGAACATGGATCCATCATGCCTTGTTACCACTGTGCAGGCTGGTGGTGGTGGTTTAATGGTGTGGGGGATGTTTTCTTGGCACACTTTAGGCCCCTTAGTGCCAATTGGGCATCGTTTAAATGCCACAGCCTACCTGAGCATTGTTTCTGACCATGTCCATCCCTTTATGAGCACCATGTACCCATCCTCTGATGGCTACTTCCAGCAGGATAATGCACCATGTCACAAAGCTCGAATCATTTCAAATTGGTTTCTTGAACATGACAATGAGTTCACTGTGCTAAAATGGCCCCCAGAAGGCAGTTCTGAAGGTGAAAGGGGGTCGAACACAATATTAGTATGGTGTTCCTAATAATCCTTTAGGTGAGTGTATATATATATATATAAATATACACACACAGCTCCGCAAAACAGCTCTCTTCATATATACAGTGGGGAGAACAAGTATTTGATAACCTGCCGATTTTGCAGGTTTTCCCACTTACAAAACACGTAGAAGTCTGTAATTTTATCATAGGTACTGTTCAACTGAGAGTGACAGAATCTAAAACAAAAATCCAGAAAATCACATTGTACAATTTTAAGTAATTAATTTGCATTTTATTGCATGACATAAGTATTTGATACATCCGAAAATCAGAACTAAATATTTGGTACAGAAACCTTTGTTTGCAATTACAGAGATCATACGTTTCCTGTAGTTCTTGACCAGGTTTGCACACACTGCAGCAGGGATTTTGGCCCACTCCTCCATACAGACCTTTTCCAGATCCTTCAGGGTTCAGGGCTGTCGCTGGGCAATACAGACTTTCAGCTCTCTCCAAAGATTTTCTATTGGGTTCAGGTCTGGAGACTGGCTAGGCCACTCCAGGACCTTGAGATGCTTCTTACGGAGCCACTCCTTAATTGCCCTGGCTGTGTGTTTCGGGTTGTTGTCATGCTGGAAGACCCAGCCACAACCCATCTTAAATGCTCTCTCGTGGGGAAGGTGATTGTTGGCCAAGATCTTGCGATACACGGCCCCATCCATCCTCCCCTCAATACGGTGCAGTCGTCCTGTCCCCTATGCAGAAAAGCATCCCCAAAGAATTATGTTTCCACCTCCATGCTTCACGTTTGGGATGGTGTTCTTGAAGTTGTACTCATCCTTCTTCTTCCTCCAAAGACAGCGAGGGGAGTTTAGACCAAAAGGCTCTATTTCTGTCTCATCAGACCACATTACCTTCTCCCATTCCTCCTCTGGATAATCCAGATGGTCATTGGCAAACTTCAGACAGGCCTGGACATGTGCTGGCTTGAGCAAGGGGAACTTGCGTGCGCTGCAGGATTTTAATCCATGATGGCGTAGTGTGTTACTAATGGTTTTCTTTGAGACTGTGGTCCCAGCTCTCTTTAGGTCATTGACCAGGTCCTGCCGTGTAGTTCTGGGCAGATCCCTCACCTACCTCATGATCATTGATGCCCCACGAGGTGAGATCTTGCATGGAGCCCCAGACCGAGGGAGATTGACTGTCATCTTGATCTTCTTCCATTTTCTAATAATTGCGCCAACAGTTGTTGCCTTCTCACCAAGCTGCTTGCCTATTGTCCTGTAGCCCATCCCAGCCTTGTACAGGTCTACAATTTTATCCATGATGTCCTTACACAGCTCTCTGGTCTTGGCCATTGTGGAGAGGTTGGAGTCTGTTTGATTGAGGGTGTGGACAGGTGTCTTTTATACAGGTAACGAGTTCAAACAGGTGCAGATAATACAGGTAATGAGTGGAGAACAGGAGGTCTTCTTAAAGAAAAACTAACAGGTCTGGGAGAGCCAGAATTCTTACTAGTTGGTAGGTGATCAAATACTTATGTCAGGGGAGTAGTTAGTGTAGGGTATATTGTGTCAGAATGGTGATTTATGGCCCTAGGGGGCGGGACTTCCATATTGATGTGACAGGTGGGCGGGACATCCGGTTTGTAGGGTGGGACTTCCGTTATGACGTATGTTAGGGTGGGACTTCCGGTATGACGTATGTTAGGGTGGGACTTCCTGTATGACGTATGTTAGGGCGGGACTTCCGGTATGACGTATGTTAGGGTGGGACTTCAGGAGTGACGTATGCATGTCCGGTGACTTTGTGATTTATGATTACATTGATGTGTCAGTGTTTGATGTTTTACAATGTCTGATTAGCAAACCAGACTAGTGTTATAACAGGTGGGCTATGTTTGATAATTAACAAATGGGGCTTAGGGTTCCGGAATGTTAAATTCCCAGGCAGTAAATAAGTGTTGTGTCAGCGGTAAGTTGTTTGGTGTACAGCAAATGGTGTTCGTCAAATATAAAACCCTGGTGTTTTATCTTCTGACAAGTGTTGCAACAGCTGGCATACAAATGGTGTTTGCTAACCTTTCATGTTATATGGGTTGACTGGCGTGGTATGTGTATTTAAACCACGCTGACATCGGGGTTGGTCATTCAGTCTTGCCTGAGCGAACTTACCTACACATTACAAAACATGGAGGATTGTGCTGCTATCAATGTTTTGGGTGAAACACCGGTGAAAGCTAACAGCTTAAACGCAGCTCAGCGATTTGGTAAGAAATTGCTAATGGACCGCAGAGATGCAATCAACATGCCAGCCCCGAAGAAACCGATGCAGAGTTTAACCCGAATCCATCAATTACACCCGGATATGGTGGCACAGGAGTGGAAATTGGACGATGGTCGGATGGGGGGATACATCTTCAACCCAGAGCAACCAGAGGTTGCATTTTATGAATTACCCGAAGGCCAAGTGTTTAAGGCTGGTGTGACTGATCAAATGGTTTTTAATGCCAGTTTATGGGCAACCTTTCGAAAAGTGTTTTATTTGGGGCCAAAACAAGGCCCACATAATACAGTAGATGTACTGTTTAAAGTTGTCGAGGGGCTGAAAGAGTATGACTCTGTCAGATTGGAGTTATTTCCGTAAAATATCAGCGGGTTAGTTTGTGACTGCGGACTGATCGACCGACCTAAGACCCCCGAAGCCCCGCCTTAAGCCAACACCTTCATCAGCACAGCATAAAAACCGACAGACCGCCGGTGACATTCAAGCAGTCGGAAGATTTTACGAAACATGTCTCAAGATTACAACCAAGCGGTGATTGAAGAACCCAAGGCCGAGGACTGGCTGTGTGACGCCTGGGATGACAACGCTGAAGCCTTCTACGGAACCCCTGACCCAGACAGCTCGATTCCACCGACATACCCAACAAGAAACTACCATTGGATTGACAGGGTTGGTGATCAACTAGGTCCTCTTAACCTGTCATACCTTTCAAATGCCAACAAGAGTTATCACAAAATGGACAAACAACTTGCACCAAAAATTTTAAAGATCATCAAAGCAACAATGGGTATGATTCTGGAAAACGTTGTTGGGGCTATTCTACACAAAGCATGCATCGGATGCGAAGTGGACCACCCGAGCCAGACAAGACATTCATGTCTCGAACCGCCTGAATATTTTTTTGAGGCCCATTATGATGACATTGTGGCGACAGTTTTAACACCGCGACTGAAACATGTGTTGGTCAAGGCTTTGAACGCATCTGGTTTTCACACACCGATGACTGATGTTCACGAGGCCGCTGAGAACTTTCTGCACGAGCTCAAGTTGGAGCCGAACATCACACAGAGACTGAGTGAGAACAGGGATGAGTACATGGACAAATTTAATGAGGATGTTGTATGCGACGCAGCGGGGTCATGGTATGATGAAAGCAAAGAGTCTGTTGTCTAAGGCCAGGGTAGCTTCAGTTCTCATGTTAACATGTATATAAACAAAGACTATGAGAAATCTGAATGTTTGTGTAACTTTTCTGAATATATTGGTTGTGTAATTTCAAAAACTCAAATAAAACATTGTTAAACATGTATTAATTCTCATTATTGCTCGAACACTCTACGATGTCTGAACAGGTTATGAAAAGTATTTACTATGACCCGGCAAACCCTGGTGCTTATGTGGGTAGAGAGGGTTTGAAAAGAGCATACTTGGAAAAAACCGGGGAGATCCTCAAAAATGGTGAGGCCGATGACTGGCTGCTCGCCCAGGATGCATACACGCTACACAGGCCTGTAGCTATACATTTTAAAAGAAATAGAGTTATTGTTCATGATATAAATTCACAATTTCAGCTGGATTTGGTTGACATGAGTGCTTACAGCGTGGAAAACAATAACATGAAATTTATGTTAACATGCATAGATGTATTAAGCAAATACGCATGGATTCGCGTGCTGAGAAATAAAAGCGCTATAGAGGTAAAGCAAGCATTTGAAGACATATTAAAAGAAGGAAGAACACCACAAAAAGTCCAAACGGACAAGGGGAAGGAGTTTTTTAATTCACATTTTGAAATGTTGATGAAGAAGTACAACATAAAACATTTTGCTACAGGAAATGATGTCAAAGCGAGTATCGTTGAGAGGTTTAATAAAACAATTAAATCACGAATGTGGAGGTATCTGACAGCAGCCAACACCCACCGCTATGTTGAGGTTATTCAAGATTTAGTTCGTGGGTACAACCATAGCTACCATCGGTCTATTAAGATGAAGCCTGCTGACGTTTGTGAAGAAAATGTTAGATTAGTTCTCAAGAACCTGTATGGCACAACATTAACGAGAAATGGTAATCAAAGCTACAAGTTCCAGGTTGGGGATACAGTGAGACTCTCAAAGCTGAGAGGTGCGTTTACAAAAGGCTATGAAAAAGGGTACACAGATGAATATTTTACAATAACAGAATGCATTCCTCGGGTACCTCCTGTATATAGAATAAAAGATTACGATGGTGATGTGATAGTTGGGACCTTTTATGAACAGGAATTGCTGAAAATAATCGTGGCCAAGGATAAAACTTTTAAAGTGGAAGCAGTTTTGAATGAGAAAGTACAGAAAGGGAGGAAAATGTGTCTTGTGAAGTGGCTAGGTTGGCCTGAGAAATTCAACAGCTGGATACCATCGGAACAAGTGGTTGACCTAGAAACTGGATAAAACTCCAGGATTTACAGGATCACGTCATTTACATTGACTGCGATCAGCATGGGTGACGGTGGCTTCTACATAACGCTGCCCAGTAACTCATCGAGACATGTCTATCCAAGCAACACGAGTTCGTGCTATACCACTAAATTTGCCAAAGGTATAGATTTGAAAGGCGATTGGGAAGTATCTTTGATAGAGTTCCAATACCCGCATACGTGGAATACTTTTACACGGGGCGAAAACGCATTTGAACTACTTGACTTGAAAAACGACAAAACTTGGAAATATGAACTCGACACCGGTTATTACAGCAGCATATTAAAACTAGTGATAGAGCTCAACAGTCATATAAAAACACATGGTTTATCGGTGGGGTACGATGAATTTAAAAATAGAGTGTTTCTAAAAGGTGAGACCCAGTTTAGTTTGAAATTTAGTGCAAAACTGGAACAGATATTGGGGTTAAAACCAGGCGAGCGGTGGTCTGCCACATGGTACGGAACATACCCCACAGATATTCTGGCGGGGTTTAACACCCTATACATCTACACAGATATAATTGATTATCAATGTGTTGGTGACAGTCATGTCCCACTGCTGCGAACTGTACATATTACAGGGAGAAAGAATGAAGTTGTCACAGTGACGTACGACAAGCCACACTACGTACCTCTTAGTAAGAGACAATTTGATGAGATCTGTATTGAAGTAAAATCTGATCAAAACCAGCTGGTTTCATTTGTAGTGGGGAAGGTGATTGCAAAATTACACTTCAGACCCGTCAAACAATCTTTTAGAGTTTAAGATGCAGCCGCAGAAGCTCTATGATGATCCTCAAAGGTATGTTGAATACTACACAACACAGGCCGGTAACGGTTTACCAGGGTATCATGGTAGCTCAGCAATGTATGGGGCCGGTCTAGGGGGCCTTTTCCGAGGGCTTTTCCGGATGGCAATACCTTTGTTGAAGCGCGGGTTCTCCATAGCAAAACCACATCTGAAGAGTGCGGCTAGGAATATAGTTGGCGATGTTGTCAACAGTGTTATGTCACGACAAACAAAACAGCAGGATGGTTCTGGATTAATGGTTATGTCTCGAGGTGTTAGAAAGAGACCACCTGGTAGGCGGAGCCTACCCAAGAGTAAAAAACGCAAGAATGAGACAAAAACAAGAGCCAAGGTTAAAAGAGGACATACACCCCGGAGGACGCTCAAAGGGAACACGACAAATCTGATTAAGAATATATTTTAGAGAGATGGCACTCCTACACCGTATGTCTGGCGAATGTATGAAGACAGAGTTGGATTTATTCACAGTTCCATTCACACAGACATCTATCGAGAAAAATACATACATTGAAATACCGACCCTATCAGCAATATCTGACGCAGCCCCTCTGGAGTTCTTTATTGCCGGGAATGGCGAAGACTACGTTGATCTAAACAATACTTTGCTGTACCTACGTGTAAAAGTCACTAAACCGGACTGAACTAATATTGATGCCGGAGCCCGTGTTGGGGTTATCAACTATCCGATAGCCACCCTATTTTCACAAGTGGATGTCTCCTTGGGTGATCGTTTAATTAGCCAGAGTAGCAACACATACCCCTACAGAGCCGTTATAGAGAGCATTCTGAATTATGGATGTGATACATTAAAGACACAGTTTTCAGCTGGGTTGTTTTACAAGGATGCCGCAGGTCACATGGATGTTACGGACCCTGCAGGCGAGAACGATGGACTTACGAAAAGGGCAGCCTATTCGGTGGATAGCACAACATTTGAAATGATCGGCCCTGTTCATAGCGATATCTTCTTTCAAGAGAAACTTATGTTAAACGGCGTTGACATAAAGGTTAGGATGGTGCGCGGTAAAGATGAGTTCTGCCTTATGGGGGTCGGGGATGTGCGTTATCGTTTGCATATACTATCCGCGTCACTATTTGTCAAGAAAGTGTCTGTTTCGCCAGCCGTGAAACTTGGACACGCTCAAGCGCTACTCTCAACCAATGCCAAGTACCCAATTGAAAGAGTGTGTATGAAGACATTTAGTTTACCGGCTGGGGGTCGTGTTTGTAACCAGGAAAACCTATTTTTAGGACCTCTGCCAAAATGTATTGTAATCGGATTGGTGGACAATGACAGTTTTACCGGAAGTTACACAAAGAATCCATTTAATTTCAAACATTATAATTTGGAGTTTATGGCTATGTATGTGGATGGTCAGCAATTTCCTAGCAAACCATTCCAACCAAATTACACAACAGGGTCAGCAGTGCGTGAATTTTACCAATTGGCCTTAGCTTCAGGAAAACACCTAAAGGACCAAGCCTTGGCTATTGACAGGTCGGACTTCTTACACGGCTATGCCCTTTATGCATTCAACTGCGCGCCAGACGAGGAATGTGGTCAGCACATATCCTTGATCAAGTCAGGGAATGTACGACTTGAGATGAGGTTCAGACAACCACTACCCCACACAATTAATTTAGTTGTTTATTCAATCTTTGACTCCATTATCGAAGTGTCAAACCGGCGACAAGTCATGGTTGACTACTATTAGGAGAACTGTGTGGAAATGAATACCGCAGAGTTGACCAGTGTGGTGAACCAATTTTCATCTAGGACCCATTTCTATGGTGTGCTGGCAAGTGACCAACTACCTAGGGTGCCTGTCCGAGATGTTGCATCAATGATGATTGTTAATACACACCCAAGCAATCAACCTGGGGAGCACTGGCTGGCTATTTACATAACGGATGATGGCATTGGAAGGTTTTATGACAGTTTTGGAAACCCCCCGGATTTTACATATTTTCCCAAGTCAATCAAGGCCTTTCTGAAAACCTGTGAGAATGTGGAATACAGTTCAAAACAAGTACAGGACCTGATTTCAACCACGTGTGGACAGCATTGTTTGTTCTTTCTCTTTCTAATGACAAAAGGTCTGAGTTATAATGATTTTATGTCTTTTTATGCTGATGATTTACGAGAAAATGATGCCCTAGTCTCAAAGTTTGTAGCTAAGATGTACCAGAGTAAGCGTGATAAGCAAATGTTTAATTGCATACAACATGCTCAATCTTGTGAAACGTTTAATTTGTGCCATGGTTGTTGAAAAAATAGAAAAGCCAATCACGTGTATGTCACTTTATTATTAAAAAATAAAAACATTTGTAAAACCACATCAATGTTTACATATTATTTTTCATACAACATTTATTCAAGATAAAACAAACATACAATGTATCACAAATAAATTGAAAACACATTAAAATGGAAGCCATTTTGCGGGGTCCGTGGTATGAGGTTCAAAGAAAGCTTTGGTTGTTTGAAAACCAGTTGCTGGTGGTGTGGCTAAATCATCCATTGTGTCACCAGACTTTTGTTTATACAAATTGATTTTACGTCTTACATGCGCATTTGGAATAGTTGTAAAAGGCATGTTGAGACATGCCATGGCCTCTAAAAACACACCCCACCCCAACGGTCTTCTATCGTCAGCAATTTTATTGGTAGCTGTCACGCTTTTAACAAGATCCAATATGTGCGAGCCCTTGATTATCTCTCCTTTGAAAACAAATTCACCATTTGAATTCCATGAAGTCAAATCTTTAGACCTGTGCATTCTATTAAGAATATATTCAACATTCTTTCTACGCTTCACAGGCACATTATCCAAAATTTCATCAACAAGGTCAACATTTCGGTCAACAGTTTGCTTATTCTCAGTCACGTTTACTACAGCAGACCCGGTCTCAGACCCGGGTAGACTTAAAGTCAGGGTGTTTGTATCAAGCTCACCCTGGCGCACAACAGTCAAAAATCTTTGTAAAATGGCAGAGTATCTTTTAGCTTTCTCATGTAAATCCATATCAGGCTTCAACAGTATATTGCGAATCGATGAGTCCAAATCATTCTCAACAGATTGTCTTACATCGGTGGTAGTCGTTTTGGATTCCCGCAGTTTTTCCAACTGATGTTGTGGCACCAGAAACATTTTCTGAGCATGCTCCATGTTGTTTAACCCTGTCTCGATGCAATTAGACTGGTTAAGAATGGAACTGCAACGCTTAGTAACGGCAGTAGAAAACCTCCAGATTGGTTGATGGTTTTTCTTTTCCGTGCAACTGAAGTGTTCTTTCTAGACATGTATATAATTTTGGCTTTTTGTCTCTTTACTTTTCGGAGCTGCGAATCGGTTAAGGGTATATTACCGCGCCTTAGATTAAGCGCTATTTCACAGAGTGATAGAATGAGGTCGGTGGATGCTGATTCTAAAATAACTTTTCGTTGACTTGCCGGGGCCTTAAATATCATTTTCAAAAGTGGTAAATTTCTACGAATGCGTTTAGACATGATCAAACTTTCTTAGGAACGTACACGACAGGCCAATCCCCTGAAAATAACCCTGTTCTCAGACGGTAGTCTTCTGGTGTTGTAGCTTTAAAGTCAATAAGTAAATAACCAAAAGGCGGATGTGTTGCATCTTTAAAACTCTCCATGAAGAATCGAGAAAGACCGGGGTATATCTGTCTGCCTAAAATACTAATCTGCTGATTGTCGCGGGGGTTTTTAAACAAGATGAGGTAGTTTGTGTTCAAGTTAATAGTTCTACTAGATTTGCCTTTAACAAACATGTTTTGGACGAGGTAAATTGCACTCAGGTTACGGTGGTGTGAATATTGTGTGAAAACTCTCTCCATCTCCAAACTCTCTGATGCACTTTTCATTAAATCGTCAATGATTAAAAGGTTGTTTTTCTGAATCGGTAGCAGATTGTCATCACACAGCGATGTTGGTAGACCTTCTATAAAATGTATCTCCCTTACTTTCAACAGTTCGTCATACAGCGGTTGCCAACATGAATAAACCCAGACGATATTTTGAATTTCTTTGGAGAATACAACCTCTGCATTATCCAACAACATCTTCACAAAATATGTTTTACCAGAGTTACTGGGGCCACTAATGACACAGCTGAACGGGTGTTGTAGTCGCGGGTCAAAACCGCTATCCATCCTAGACTGTGGTTTAGTACCCATAAGGCCTTGTGCTGTAATCAGGGAGCAGTACACGCTTGTTGTACACAACTCTGAAACGCTTAGACACTACTCGGTTTTTCAACGTGAATGTTCTTTTATCTCTAGCAATTGTGTCTGCATTAGCAAGGACATGATCATCATCACCGCCCTCACCCCGTACAAAGTTGTCAACCAGTCGTGTCAGCGTCTCCAAATTAACAATGGTTGTGTTGTAGCTGTTGAGCGTAATGCCTTTTGCTTTGAGACAGGTCAGACCTTTAACGGTTTTGTAACCATATGTCTTTGGCCCACCACTAACAAATTGAGCTATGCTGTCACCATCCGGTAACTCATCGGTCAAGTCACCCAAGAACAGGCCCAGTGGGGGGACCCAATCCCCATGGCGTGTGACAAAGATCACGGAATCAGTGTCTGTGTAGAGTACACGTCTATCCAACTTTTCCAAGAGTGAATACAACTCGAGTCTAGCATAAGCTGTTGTGAACGCGGCAATAAATATGTTGCCGTTACGTGGTTTGATTGGTGTCTGTTTTGTGTAACGCCACTGTACCATCGCAACAGTGTCTGAGATGAACGAGAAATAACCAACATCTATTTCACTGGAAAAAAGGTAGTGGCTAAACTCCTCCGGATCTGTAATTAACATTGTGTTCATAAGGTTAGTCCGCTCACCCATCTTACCCCAAAGACTATTCATTGCCAATTTAGCTAAAGATCGCCTAGCACTGTTTACAACAATGTTTTCCTTGTCAAGCTGCACACCCTCCTTTTCATGATATTCACGGATATACCGGTCTTTAGCCTCATCGTCAACCACAGATGGTGGGAAGCCACTAGCTTCCTGCTTGTGCTTCAGGAATGTTCTCATGTAATCTGCAAAAAGATCATCTGATGTCCTGGTGAAATCCCAGACTTCAAATATTTCCACAATGCGATAACCTTTCTCAACAGCTTTAACCAGCTCAATAGAAACCCAGGTACCGGTTAAAGATCTTTCTGAATCAGTGTGTGAACAATCAGTTACCTGGTTTTCAGACTCTGCACATAATCTACACAATGGAAAGAACAGCTTACCGCCAACCCTGTGTGGTAAAACGGGGTGATAAAGGCCTTTCGGTGGACACACTGTAGCCTTAACAATACCAAAGTAAGTGTCTAGGGGTTTGAAATCTCGAAAGATTATGTCTGGATGCCCAATCGGATAAGTCTTTGTCTTGTTGCAGAATGGGTAAAGACTACAGACATCGTTATACTGAATAGTCTCCCCTTCTCGAGCCGTAAACTTCAGATGAATCGCATTAGTACGACCACCAGAAAGAGCATCCCGAGGGTCAAGGCGCTCTGGAGAACCAAAGGTCTTCAAGAAAGCTTTGACATCTGCGGATGTGTTTTTAAGCCGGTTCCACTCACACTCCCATATGTATTGAACATGTACGTTGTGTTGTTCTTTCAAAGCCTCTAGCTTTGTCAACCATTGCTGGTGCATCAACCCATACTGAATCTTTGTCATTGGATTGATGCTGGTTGAACAATGACACTTTGGGTGACCGTGCCAGAAACAACCTAGAAATTCATAGACCGTGCTAAAACCATCACGTTCAGCATATCCATCAACGTAGTAGGCACCGATTTTCACTTCACCCCTGTTCAGGGCATGCTGTATTGATATATTCTTATCGGAGGCCACATATTCAAGCCACTGGATTGAGCTGTTTGAGAATGTCTTCTGACAACGGTTGTAGTTGTCTGAGGGGACCAATGCAATGGTGTCCTTGGTGAGGAATCTGTTGCAAAAGACTTTCATGCAAGCCGAAGCAATCGTAATTGACCGGAATGGGTCAACACCACCACACTCCAGGAACTCGAGTCTGTAGCGCATACAACCCTCTCTCAAGATGACCACATCATTCACGCAGTAAGCCTTTATTTCATCCTGCATGACAAAGGGGTCTGCGGAAACAGTTGCATACCATTGCAAAAACTCATCTTTTTCTTTAGCCATCATGGTATTCACGCCATAGTAATGCGGTTCCGGATGGGGACCAACATAGTTCTCATTCTCCTTGATGTTAAATTTGTAAGGAAAGTAGCCTTTTTTCGAATCCTTAAAACCCATAGCACGTGGCAAGGCTGACAGCTTCATAGGTAGAAAGCAATGACTATCAATGTATCTCTGATTGAATGTGCTGTCTGTAAAAATCATGAGCTTGCTACCATTAGCAATAAGTGTCGTGCCAATACCATTGTTAGCAAGGTACTGCATCAAGATGTAACCATCGAAACCTTTAGAGTTGTGTGCTATAAATGTGTAGTCATTATATTTCGGTTGCCTAAACTTTTGAAAAAAAGCAGTGACACAACCTTCTCCGGCTGAACACCACATCTTGTTATCAAAGCTTATTGCACACACAAAATTTGCAGTGTGTACACCATTCACCGGATTGGCAATAGTCTCAAAATCATAAAATATGTAGCGCTCACTGGGGTCCTCGGGCTTGGAGGGTTTTATAAAACACTGATGATTCATTTCAAAAGCCAGATCCACATTACAATTGGGGCACATGTTAGCAATGCACCGGTGTGCTTTATAGTGGGTAATACTGACATTGTAATAGCGACCACAATCGACACAGTATTTCTTCTGGTCACACCTGCTAACCCAACGATCCACACTTTTGTGGTGCTTCAAACGTTTATGCTGGCTATAACAAAAATCTGAATAACATATCCTTTTACAGTCAGGGCACTGCTTTGTGTTACGGGGTTGGGTATGACAATCTTCATGAAGACAGACACTACAGCTATGTTTACAACCATGATCACCACGTGTGTTGAAACCGGTATAGCACCAGTCACAAACATAAGACACACCCAGAAAACCCTTCAGATTCATGATACCGTAGAAATGGTTATCGTGTAAGTACATAAAGACAGTTCTAGGGTGGGTTTCCTTGCTGTTTTGAAACTTGGTAAAGTGACCATCCCGTGTTCGGTGAAAGACAACAATTTTACACCCTGTAATTTCTTCAAACCGAACAATATCTGTGAATGACACACATTCATCTAACGCTAAACCAGCCCCCTTATGTAGCTCACGACCACTAACCAGGGCCTCGGGATATGTGTACTGGGGGTTCAACATACCCATCAAACAAACAGAAAAACACGTAGAATCATTATTCACAGCCACATATAAATGTCTTCTTTTTTTATTGATAATCTGATCTATCAACAATGTTTGAGCTTTACGTCGTGGGGCACCACCCTCACGGTTTTTGACAATTTGTACCACCAGTTCTAGTGATTCATCAATCATAAGCTCCGTATTACTCTGCATAACACTTTCAAGTAAATTACCAAACGTGCGTTCATTATATTCATCCGCTCTCATGGTCACATGTACGGGATCTATCAGAGATTCACCAATCAACTCAATCTGTAGACGATCACCGGGGCCTTGTACAAAGTCTGAGGCTCTAACAATCAAAGTATCCAAGCCTGCCATAATACTTGTGTAGAATGTGCCAAAATCACCAACTTCACCAGTATTTTGTAAATTTATCAACTGTCGTAATTCAACATTGTCAAACGCATTACGCTGTATAACTCTAACATCGCCATCACTGCACTGAGTTTGCATCAGAGAGCTCGAAGAAGTGTCAACTAGATCGTGTGAAAAATGGGGGCTACTAAGCTCGGTTAACAAGCCTTGTATCTGAGGATTATTGTGCGCATCGCTGTGTAACAAAGTAGCGGTTGGTTCATTTGTATTTTGGGGTATGGTCGATTGATTATTTGTAGAGGTTGTTGGCTGTTCCGTGTCTGGACTGTCGTTAGCATTATCTTTCGCCATTTCTCTGGTTTAACATGTAAATAACAATCCACTTTTCAGATTTAAATATTCTAACTCAAACACACATTTACATACAGCGCAGTTTTGAAGAGTTGGCTGTATTACCTTCAGCTTTCAAGCCTGAAAGAAAACAAAAATCCCCTCACGCTGTGCAGCCACAAGGAAGGGTATCCGTAACTGACCCCATTGTGGTAATGTACTTTGTATCATCACCCGGCTGTCCTCAATCTGTTGGAATATAGAATGTTGTACCAAGGGTCAGTATGCATAGTCATAATTGTAAATAACACTTTAGAACAAGACTAAAAATGTCTGTAAATAATTAAACTTACACAAAGTATCTGCTCAGGTTGTGTAAGATCACAGTCTGGCCACCCAGTCCAACTGACGCAGATGCCGGTCACTTGAACTAAATACAAATAGGATTAACAAGCGTATACAGGTAATTAAAGCTGATTAACAATAATGTCAAAAGTCTACTTACCAAGATTTGGAGGTCCAAAAATGTGTTTACCAAACACGGTCGGTGTTCAAATCCGCTCAACCTAAACCGGAGATTTAAACAGGCAACATGAAAGACAGCTAAAAATGAATGGATTGCACAATCGTAAAATTGATTTACAAATTCTTAAAAAGTTGCATCACAATTCAAATAAATTACTTCAAATAAAATAACTTGTACTTACAACAGAAACGATATACACCCCGCTTGAAACCCCTGCTGTCTTTTGCGGATGCTGCGGGGTTTAATTACTGTCTTCACATCGCAGCCGGGGCTCCTCCAGCAAGTCACGCCTCTTAAATTTGTCATTGGTTACATGTCATCGTTCTTCACGTTAGATTCAAATTGTGTTAGAACTATACATGCTGCAATGATACAAATTCAGGATAAAACTTAACTATTTAGTTCAGATTTTTGTAGCCACTTGGCAACCAAATATATTGCTATATCACGTCTGGTAGAACAGCCGTTCTCGTTAATTTTCGCGGCTCAGCCTTGACACAAGTCATATAATTGTATATATTAACGATAAACTCATCTGCTTACATATAAACGCTTGCTATTGTCACCATATCGATATTATTCAGTTCAACATTTAACAAACACAGGACCATAATGCAGCAATACAAAATCAGATTTCACGAGTTGTTCATTAAGAGAATGCACCACATCTTCACCCGGAAGTGACAGCATAACCCCATACGAACACAAATACTATAGTATTTTTTTTTTAACCAACGTTTGCCTATTATTAAACATTTCTACCAATGTGTAGAAAACAATCTTGCGTTGATCTCTGTTGTACAATTTCAAAAGACGCCTTTACGAATGTTTTAATTACCTGAAATAACCTATCCTTACCTGTCAACGATTCCCCGTTGTTCATGCAAATTAATACGCGACCTTGCTGGTAACTTTGTAACGTTTTGCCATATAATGCAACTTAGAAGTTAATGCTGACTTAACAATTTTTATTACAAAACTCAACATTGCTCATACATACACTTGTTTTTATTTATAACAATATTTTAAAAATCCCCAACCACGACACAATCTACCTTTGCGAAATGTGTGGTTGGCCCTGGGCCATGGATGCTCCTTCAAAATAAAAGCATTGCTCATGCGATGTTAATTTGCTGTAATTCTGTGTTGGACTACAAACCGTGAGACACGGGATGGTTTCTAACCTGCATATACTACAGTTTGTATTAGTGGTTATTTAGGGAACATTACTACTGGGCAGATATAACCTTGAAGCCCATCTCTTGTTAAAATGTATATTGGGCTGAAAACTATCCGAACTCGTAAGTCCCGTCCCACCCCCTTCTTTATATCTTACAGAAAAACACGTCTCTCACATGTAACTCTGTGTTTGTGGAAAAACACCATGTTACAACCACATTGCAAAACATGGAAGTTTACATCTGTACCACAAGGCATTGGAACCCTGGCCCCCCTTTTGTTTAACAACAAACACCATACCGCTGACACAACACTTATTTACTGCCTGGGAATTTAACATTCCGGAACCCTAAACACCATTTGTTAATCATCAAACATAGCCCACCTGTTTTAACACTAGTCTGGTTTGCTCATCAGGCGTTGTAAAACATCAAACACTGACACATCAATGTAATCATAAATCACAAAGTCACCGGACATGCATACGTCATTCCTGAAGTCCCACCCTAACATACGTCATACCGGAAGTCCCACCCTAACATACGTCATACCGGAAGTCCCACCCTAACATACGTCATACCGGAAGTCCCACCCATGCAAACCGGATGTCCCGCCCACCTGTCACATCAATATGGAAGTCCCGCCCCCTAGGGCCATAAATCACCATTCTGACACAATATACCCTACACTAACTACTCAGGGGTGTCAAAACAGATCCACGGAGGGCCGTATTTCTGCAGGTTTTCGCTCTCACCTTGTAATTAATTGATTCATTAGGTTACTAATTGGTTAGTTTCTACCATCACCTGGTTGTTTAGGTGTGAACTGGGAACCAATTTATAGGAAAAACCACAAACCCAGAGACACACGGTCCTCCATGAAATGGTTTGGACACCCCTGACTTATGTCATGCAATAAAATGCAAGTTAATTATTAAAATATCAAGCAATTTTTTTTTTTTATTCCGTCTGTCACAGTTGAAGTGTACCTATGATAAAAATGACAGACCTCTACATGCTTTGTAAGTAGGAAAACCTGTTAAAACTGAAACTGGGGGGCCAGAAAATTCAGCTGAGGGGGCTAAGCCCCCTCTTGCCCCCTCGTGACGCCGGGCCTGTACTGTTCCAATAATTTCCTTAAGCAGTCTGGGTGGTATAATATCTAGAGGGCAAAAGGAATCTTTTAAATGAGATGTGATATCTAAAAGGACTTCTGAAACAACTGGAGTAAAAGTGTTATGACAAGGGTAAGGAAATTCAATATGGGCAGAGTATAGTTTATCGTAGATCTAATATTAGTAATTTTCTGATATAAGAAAGGTTAAGAACTTTCCCCAGTCTGCAGCAGTTAAGGCCATGTCCTGACTGGTGCTGGATTAACAACACAGTCAATAGTTCTATATAAGAACTTTGGGTTGTGACAGTTTGATGCAATTAGTTCAGAAAAGTACCCAGCCTTCACATCCTAAATAACCTTATTATAAGATAATAGAAGCGCCTTCATTTTTATTTAATGGACATACAGTTTAGTCATTTTCCATTTTCGTTCTGCTTTTCTACAATTCTTAAGGTTTCGTATGTTATCATCTAACCAAAGGTATAATTTTGTTTCAGGCCTTGACCTAAATCTAAAAGGATCAATTTCATCAAGAATGCTTTGACATAGTTTGCTGAATCTATTTAGAGATACTTCAGTATTTAGAGATACTTCAGTATGTGCCATACAGGTTTTCACTATGACCTGGAAAAATAGCAGAACATTTTGAAACTGACTGTGAATGAATAATAAGGGCGAATATTATGATTTTCCCTTTTGGGGAAAACTTTGAGGACATTAAAAACAATACTAAGATGATCAGACACAAAAATATCTTCCTTTACAATTCTTTTACATTTTGGGTCTGTGGATATTAATGCCTCAAGTGGAGGAGTTTAAGTATCTAGAGGTCTTGTTCACGAGTGAGGGAACGATGGAACGGGAGATTGACAGACGGATCGGTGTAGCTTCTGCAGTAATGCGGTCGATGTATCGGTCTGTCGTGGTGAAGAAAGAGTTGAGCCGCAAGGCGAAGCTCTCGATTTACCGGTCAATCTACGTTCCTACTCTCACCTATGGTCATGAGCTTTGGGTCATGACCGAAAGGACAAGATCCTGGATACAGGCGGCCGAAATGAGCTTTCTCCGCAGGGTGGCCGGGCGATCCCTTAGAGATAGGGTGAGAGCTCAGAGTAGAGCCGCTGCTCCTCCACATCGAGAGGGGTCAGCTGAGGTGGCTTGGGCATCTGTTTCGGATGCCTCCGGAACGCCTTCCTGGGAAGGAGTTCCGGTCCCGTCCCACCAGGAGGAGACCCCGGGGAAGACCTAGGACACGCTGGAGGGACTATGTCTCTCGGCTGGCCTGGGAACGCCTCGGTGTCCCCCGGGAAGAGCTGGAGGAAGTGTCTGGGGAGAGGGAAGTCTGGGCATCTCTGCTTAGACTGCTGCCCCCACGACCCGGCCCCGGATGAAGCGGAAGAAGATGGATGGATGGATTGATGGGATATTAATGCCGTTTAGAGTAATTAGCCACATTACATTGTTAAACAAGAAAGCCCATTGAAGATCCAGCTATGGGGGCAAAGCGCCATCTAATGGACAGAGGCTGTTGTGGAGTATCCCATTACATGGCCGTACTGGGTCGACTATATTAAGAAGACATTGACACAGTTATGCTGGTAATCTGTCATCCCCACGCACCAGTTGCCTAAGGCTAACCAACCTAGTCCAGGCAGAATGTCTTCGCCTACCTAAGGTGAACACTAGAAGTCAAGTGTTTTTGCAGTGAGACCCACTCCAACAGCAGGTCTATTTACACAGCCAGGCTATGTACATAATGTGTGTTTGTGTGTGTATACGTGTGTCTTTGTGTGCGTATATGTGTCTTTGTGTGCGTATATATGTGTGTGTTTGTGTGTGTATATATGTGTATTAGTCATATGAGGACCTGGTTCAGAGGTTGGAGCCGGTCATCATGGAACTGGAAAGACAGGAGAATGTTCTGGTGGTGTGTCATCAGGCGGTCATGCGCTGTCTGCTAGCTTACTTCCTGGATAAGAGTGCAGGTATCACCCCTCTACTCACAATCCCATTGCTTCAGACATTACACTACCCATAACCCTGCACTACTAACAACACATCTTCTCATAGTGCCCCGCCTGTAGGCGGGGCACTATGAGGCCTGTGGGCGGGGCACTGTGAGGACTGTGTGTGTTCATTGGAATAAATAACTGATTTCAGCATTGTAATCTCCGACAGAGGAAGCATCTACAGTCCTCACAGTGTGCCAGTCCTCAGTGTCCCAGTCCTCACATTGTCCCAGTTCTCACATTGTCCCAGTTCTCACATTGTCCCAGTTCTCACAGTGTCCCAGTTCTTACAGTGCCCCAGTCCTCACAGTGCCCCGGTCCTCACAGTGCCTCGGTCCTCACAGGGTCCCAGTCCTCATAGTGCCCCGGTCCTCACAGTGCCTTGGTCCTCACAGTGTCCCAGTCCTCACAGTGTCCTAGTTTTCAGTGTCCAAGTCCTCACAATGTCCTAGTTCTCAGTGCCCCCGTCTTCAGTGTCCTAGTTCTCAGTGCCCCAGTCCTCACAGTGCCCCAGTTCTCACAGTGACCTAGTTCTATGTGCCCCAGTCCTCACAGTGCACCAGTCCTCACAATGTCCCAGTTCTCAGTGTACCAGCCTCACAGTGTCCCAGTCCTCCGTGCCCCAGTGCTCACAGTGTCCCAGTTCTCACAGTGTCCTAGTTCTCAGTGTCCCAGTCCTCACAGTACCCCAGTCCTCACAGTGCCCCAGTCCTCACATTTCTCTCCACTCTTCTCTCCCTCCCATCTCGCCTCCTCTTTCACTCTTTTTCTCCCCCATCTCTTACTCCTCCTTCCTTTTGTATCCTCACCATCTCTATCTCCTCCATCACTTTCTTTCTCCCTTCAGCAGAGTTGCCATATCTGAAGTGTCCACTCCACACAGTGCTGAAACTTACGCCAATTGCCTACGGTTAGTCTCACTTTTTCAAACTCTCTCTTGATCATTCCCTCTTTCATTCATCTGCTAACCCTAACCCAATCAACTGTAGCACTGGGGATAATTAATAAAGCAATTGGCTGTAGCCCTGGTGATAATTAATAAACCAATCAGCTGTAACCCTGGTGATAATTAACAAACCAATCAGCTGTAACCCTGGAGATAATGAATAAACCAATCAGCTGTCGCCAGGGTTGGGTAGGTTACTTTTTTTATGTAATCCGTTACAGTTACAAGTTACCTGTCCACATTTGTAATCAGTAACGTAACTTTTTGATTACTCTCATAAGAAGCATTAGAAAACAAATAGTTAATAGCGTATAACTAGTTGAACACCTTTTTAGTTTACATAGCTGGGCAAAAATGGAATTTGCATTTTACCATATGGGTTTTGTACAGAGCCTTTGGAAAGAGTTTCTAAACCATTGCTTTCTACCTTAATTTGACTGGGCTCAATCTCTACATTACATGCTAAAGAGCTGTCAGATATTTAGTCGTTCCAATTATTCCAATGACCCTCGATTTTCCAGAATCTGGCTGTTTATCTGAACATAACCCAATATCTAAGGATGTGTTAGCCTATTCTGTTATTTATGTTTAATTCATGTTTTGAAAAATAAATTGCAATTTCTCAAAAAATCAAGATATCCGTAACTTTTCACGCCTACACTAAATCTGCAGTAGTCTTATGTTTTGCTCCACAACCACCAACATAGACAAAACGATGAAGAAACACCAGGCATGCGAATGCACGATTGCAATCGTGAACATCCACACAAAAATAAGTTTTATTTTTGTAACCTGTGATTATTCGGGCCACCAGCAATGGTTTTTCAAAAACACAAATGAAAGAAATAAACTGAGATCACACACCTGCACTCTTAGCTTTAAGACAATGTCATCAGCTGCCAATGATAACCAATAAACAAAATATTCTGAGATACAAAACAAGCAGAATCTCATGGCCTACCTGTATGGATGGAGTTGAGGTGGTTGCGTCAAATGCATATCATCATCCTCTGGCAGAGTGCTTCCCAACACACCTTTTCTCATAACATATTGTGATTAATTCCATATAAAGATTTATCTTGAAGGCAGCCCATGTTACAGCTATCTAGAGACTGGAAACCCATATTGGGCTACGTGGACATGTTCTAGCCTGGTTTAAATCTTAGTTATCTGAAAGATATCAGTTCGTTAGTGTGGATGGCATATCCTCTGACAAGTCAAAGGTATGCTTTGGTGTTCCTCAAGGCTCGGTTCTGGGCCCATTATTGTTCTCACTATATATGCTCCCTCTGGGCGATGTAATCCGAAATCACAATATTAATTTTCACTGTAATGCTGATGACACAGTTATATATTTCAATGAAGCATGGAGAAGCCCCTAAATTAGCTACTTTGGAAGCATGCGTTTCAGATATTAGGAAGTGGATGACAGAGAATTTCTTGCTCTTAAACTCAAATAAAACAGAAATGCTAGTTTTAGGACCCAAAAAACAAAGAGCGTTGTTAGCAGATCTCACTGTGAACCTCGACGGCTGTAAAAAACCTTGGCGTTTCCCTTGACCCTGACCTCTCCTTTGAAGAACATATAAAATATGTCTCGAGAGTTGCTTATTTTCATCTTCGAAACATTGCAAAAATTAGAAACTTTCTATCAAAAACTGATGCAGAAAAATGAATCCATGCTTCGTTACTTCTAGACTAGATTACTGCAATGCTCTTCTCTCTGGTTATCCGGACAAATTAATAAATAAACTTCAATTAGTGCTGCACACGGCTAATAGAATCCTAACTAGAACAACAAAATTTGAACACATACTAGCGTCCTTATACTGGCTGCCAGTTAGGGTTAGGGCTGATTTTAAGGTTTTACTCTTAACCTATAAATCAATACATGGACTTGCTCCTACTTACCTTGCTGAAATGATCCAGCCATACATACCTACACGTAACCTTAGATCGCAAGATGCAGGCCTTTTAATTGTACCTAGAATTTCTAAACAAACAGCTGGCGGCAGGGCCTTTTCTCATAGAGCTCCACTCCTGTGGAATGATCTGCCAATTAAGGTTAGAAATGCAAACTCAGTGCAAACTTTCAAGTGTCTACTAAAAACTCATCTCTACAGCACGGTTTATAATTAGGTGTAGCCTGGCCCGGGGGCGGGAAGGTGACCAGTAGGCTTGATACTGTCCACCCTTGCTGTCTTGCCAGGTGGGCCCTCGTCGCCACTGGGATGCCCTCCCTCCAATGCCTTTCGGGGGAAGAGTCACTGGCTTGTTGTTGACTCTGTTGCACACTTGTGCAATTGGGTTGTACGCCGCTAGCAATACTCGGCCCTCATTCAGGGGGTTTGCGGTTGGTGGGTGTCCCTTTGGTTGATGCCTGGCAATGTGGGTGGATTGATTTCCTGCCTGTTGGGCCCTGTCCGGGGCCTCCCCCGGATAGGGCCACAATGTCACCGGACCCCCCCGTCTCAGTTCCAAGGTGTTACGCTGCTATATTATTGTGCTGGGGGATATGAAGAATGCACTTCTAACTTTTCTCAGTCTCCTCCAGTTTTACATTTTAGGAGGAGATGAGGTCCTGGTCCACACCTGCGGATTATCTGGTTTGGGGGGCCCATTGCTGTCCCTGTCTTTGTCCAACTGGTCATACTTCTGACCTAGTCTAAAATCAAATAGACTCTGGATTTAGCCCAGAGAAATGTATTTATTATTCCAATTGGACTCTTAATATCTCACCCGGCACAGCCAGAAGAGGACTGGTCACCCCTCTGAGCCTGGGTCCTCTCTAGGTTTCTTCCTAAAATTCGACCTTCTTAGGGAGTTTTTCCTAGCCACTGAAATTCAACACTACTGTTTGCTCCTTGGGGTTTAAGGCCAGGTGTCTCTGTAAAGCACTTTGTGACAACTGCTGTTGTAAAATGGGCTTTATAAATACATTTGATTGATTGATTGATCTAACAAATAGTTGCCTAATCTTCAAAAACATTTCCTGTCTGAGTTGTTCACCTCAACTCTTGGCTGTGATGTTCGGTGCATTTGACAAATAAAGGTGCCTGCACACAGGCACCGGTGATAGTGAATGTCTCAGATTTTCGATTGCTTGCAGCTTGCCACACATTGCCCTACTCCAATTGAAAGTATTTTTGTCGAATAGATAACTAAATCAAATTTAAATGGGTTGGCTAATATTATCGTAGATACACTCTGTACTAATTAAACTTCTTCAGTCACTAAACTGGTTATGTGTGTCCACCATTTCGCTCATGATGATCTCACACACACAACTGAGACGCTCAACTGTTGGTTTAAATAATGATGTTTTTAAAACATTAAATAAAAAAATCAAGTATGCAACCTGTCATAATTATTTCGCGCACCTATTCTTTTTCAACTGAAGTAATCCAAAAGCATCTGTAATCCAATTACAATATTTTTGTTGGTAACATAATGGATTACAGTTATTGTTTGTTTGTAACCTGTTCAATGATCCAACTGTTTCCCCAACTCAGGCTGTAGCCCTGGATACAGTCTCTGCATCTTATTCTCCCATTTATATATTTATTTTATCTCATTCTCTGACTTCCTTTGTCTCACTCTTTTCCTAGGCTGTAGGGTTGAGTCTATCTTCCTCAACATTGAAGCAGTCAATACACACAGAGACAAACCAGTGGTGAGCCCACACCCACACACACTATGGCAGGTGAAAAGGGACTTTAATGAGCTATATAAATGACCAAATGTGTATACCACTATGTATGAGATGGTGTATACGTCTATAGGTGGAACATGCTCCTTCTTGAACCTTCAAACACCTCATCAGTAGATCATATGAAAGTGATGTCCCTACCCCAAACTCTGCCCTGACACAAAACTCACTAAAATTATCTAAAAGGTACACACAGACATAGGCATATACACACAGCATCTCACCCCATGTCTCTATCCATCTGTTCAGAATGTTGATGTGGACAGAGCGCCAAGAGAAGCTCTGCTGACTGTCCCAGACCACACCTAGAGGAGATCACAGGATGAAGAGAGGACAGGACGAATAAAAAGCACAGGACAAAGACAGGAGAGGACATGATGAAAAGGGGACAAGATGAAAAGAGGACAGGATGAAGAGACAAAGCTACAATATTGCAATAAAATAAGGGTACAATCTAGGGGACATTGATGAAGTAGAGACTGAAAAGGAGCTGTAAGAGTGGCTTTTAGAATATGGTGTTTTTGGGAGCAGAGAACATTCCCTCCCTTTGACCTCCATTCAACATTTCATAACCCATCTAGTGTAGAACCTCCACCTACTTTAACCTCTATACAACATTTCATAACCTATCTGAACACTGTGAACAAGTTTAGCACACACAAACATAGAAATCTGAAGTGACATTAAATCATTGCCACCCGTATTCTTCATGTTGTGTCATATCGACTCACTGATCCCGCTTAAGGCTGGACACCATCCACGTTGTATGTAGACTGTTCAGTAAAATAATGATCATCCACGTTGTATGCAGACTGTTCGGGAAAAAAAATTATCATCCATGTTGTATGCAGACTGTTCGGTAAAATAATGATCATCCACGTTGTATGTAGACTGTTCATTAGAATAATTCTAAACTCAATCAATCAATCAAATTGATTTATAAAGCCCTTTTTACATCAGCATTTGTCACAAAATGTTTTTACAAACTGATGAACAGAAAACCATTTAGAGACTATTAACATGTTTTTTTACCCTGTTTTCCCAACTTAATCTGCCAACAGCCCATGCCACTTAGCGTTAGTACCCAAATGGTACCCAGGCACCAATCACTGAATGCATGACATCAATGGATGAATGCGCGATCCTCCCAGATGACTGAAAACTTAATTAGGCTATTATTGAAACATACTATAAACGATATAGGCTACTTATCACACATGTTGAGACCTTCAATACAAACACATTCTTGTATTTTTAAAATTAATTAACCATTTAAAACAAACCAATTCTGTAGTATAATTCACTGAACAGTTTGACCAGTTGGATCACTGAACAGTTTGACCAGTTGGATCACTGAACAGGTTATTTTGTTATTATCTTGTAAAATCTCACATGTCAATAGTTAGCGTGTTCACTATGACAACCAGCCCACAAACCAACCTGACAACCAGCCTCAGCTGACAACCATATGGCTTGACCACATGATCTGAGAAATATACTGAAACTACAGCGATTTCCTTCAACTTAGAAAAAAGTTACTAAATGGGGATGAACTAAACATACAAACTTACAGAATACAAAATTAAATATTTACTATAACCCATACAAATTTGAAATGAATCCCTCACCTCAGGATTGTTAGCTCCCTCAACAAACTGACCATTTCATAAAAAACATTTTACACAGCGCCACCTAGTTTGCCTGTAATGAGCTCGGTGATAAGCAACCCAGGTCACTACTACACTGCAAATCCACTGTTTGACTCTTTCTACATCAACTAAAAACAGCCTCCACAACTTATCACCCTTAAAAAAGCACATTGTCAACAACACCCAAAAGATCACCTTGGACTGGCGATTGGACTGATTATTTTATTTGTGAAAATTAAAACACACATCAACTAGACACTGTAGATAATTAAAAAAATAAAGACATAGTAAAATTAACCTTTTCCTGTGGTTAATCATACACTGTGGACCACTGAAATACAAGCTGTGTGTCATGTTCAATAGAGAAAAAACAACACTGTTCCGCCCTTGGCGTTTAGTTTTGTTTCTTGGTCGGACCCATTTCAGTGACGTACTCTTCGAGCGGAAGCGCTGAGGTGATTCGCGAGTCTGTTTCATTACAGAGCTTAGTCAGATCTTTGTCTGTAAGTAATAACACATAATAATTGTGGTTTTGTATGATGTATGTTTACATTCAGTAATGTGTTTTATTACGTTCTTGACTATCAGTTTTCTCGCGTATGCTCTCGATTGAAGTCTATCGTTTTTTCTGACGCACTGATTATCTGCCTAGCAACGAGCCTCGGCACTTCGTCTCAGATAAATTAGTTGGTTTGTTTACATCTGTTAATTCATATAGATTATGCATGTAACAGTGTAGCATAGTTCGATGATACTGAGAATGTTTAATTTATATACATTAAGAAATCTGTAGTTTGTGTAAAAGTGTTGTTATAGAGAATACTGCTTTTCTGAGTTATTGAGTAACTTTATACTTGATTGTATAAAAGACACAACAGACGTTACACTTTTGTAATGTTTATTTTCTGTTTATTCTTTCAGTCTTACAGACTTAAATGGAGGAAAACTAAAGAAATAAAACTGAGGAAGAAAAGAGAACAAAATATAAAACAACAATCCTCAACAAGACTTCTGGAGTTTCTCTTCATTGCTGTTAACTATCTGTCTAGCTGTACAAAGCAGATAATCTTAAATTATAATAATTTTTCCATTATTCTGAACAAAAACAGTATTTGTGAGAAAGGACCTTTAGACTGTTGAAAGTTGCATTTAAAACCAAGACAAACAAAGAGTAAATGTTTATAAAAAATATTTATCTTAATGCCTTTGCATGGCAAGGCCATGTCTGTCTGGATCATTTGATTATTGAGACATTACACCTCCTGTTCTCTCTTCTCCTCTTTTCTCCCCATCATCATCGGGTGCTGTACAGGTCTGCATCGGCAGGGTTAGACTGACCATAGTCGAGGAGCTTATGGTCAGGACTGAAAGAAGACTTCCCTGCAGAACAGGACACAGGGACGAGGAAAGAATTTGTATTTTTAAAATACCTGGTTGTTTAACCCTTGGTAGCCTATGGGGCTTTCGGCCGGATTTCACTACTGGCACATTTTGGGTCCTAGATTCATTTCTGTAACAGATACAACCTATTATGATGTATCCTGGTAATACCAACCCCTCTGGCTACAATAAAAACACATAAAAACAGACTTCTGGGTCACTATTTATAAAACTAATCTGTTTGAAAGGCAAAAAAAATATTTCGGAAAACATTTCTGCCATTCAGCATCGAGATTTTGTGTCAATGGTATTTTCTCATACTTTCATGCCTTTACTATCAAATTACACTGTAATTGGGTTGAAAATAATGAAATAATTATATAATAGAAGGTAAAAAATATAGGCACCCCCAAAAAATTTGGTTCTTCAACCTAGAAATGAAACACTATAAAATGAAAGATTATAAATCAATATAACGGTTCCTTTAGGTGTAATGACACAAAACTAGATCGCTAGTTACGTTTGGACTTATATATTTTATAGACTCAGAAAAATTACCAACTTCTTCCCAAAAACTCAAGAACATCCCCATACTATTTTGACTAAATATTTATTTTTATATCTTATATATAATACAAACAATGTTTTATGGTTCAAAACATCATATATAGTGATGTACACGCTTGTAATATTTATTCTAGTGTACACATGAGCCTTACTAAGATGCATTGGCAATGTCGTTGCCTGGTGAAAAGTTCTCATAGCAACCCAAACTATACAACTATACAACCCATATTATACACGGACAACCCCAAATATACACGGAACGCTTCAGGAAAGTGGCTACAAATAATATACCATTGGAATCGGACGATTATGGCGAAACTATTTTTCGAAATATTTTTGCAAATGAGCACTGTCCGCGGTATCGCGGATGTCGACTATGGATGGTTAAGATTTTTACACTGCCTTGCAAAAGTATTCAACTTGTATATGTTAATAGTTTCAAATAGTGCTGCACAATGTTTTCTCTATGCTGTGGGGCCATGAACCTCATGAACCACCAGTCTATGAAACTCCTTCAGTCCGCCCTGCAGAACAACCACCAGTCTATGAACCTCCTTCAGTCCACCCTGCAGAACAACCACCAGTCTATGAACCTCCTTCAGTCAGCCCTGCAGAACAACCACCAGTCTATGAACCTCTTTCAGTCCGCCCTGCAGAAAAAACACCAGTCTATGAACCTCCTTCAGTCCGCCCTGCAGAAAAACCACCAGTCTATGAACTTCCTTCAGTCCGCCCTGCAGAACAACCACCAGTCTATGAACCTCCTTCAGTCCGCCCTGCAGAACAACCACCAGTCTATGAACCTTCTTCAGTCAGCCCTGCAGAACAACCACCAGTTTATGAACTTTCTTCAGTCCGCCCTGCAGAACAACCACCAGTCTATGAACTTCCTTCAGTCCACCCTGCAGAACAACCACCAGTCTATGAACCTCCTTCAGTCTGCCCTGCAGAACAACCATCAGTCTATGAACCTCCTTCAGTCCACCCTGCAGAACAACCACCAGCCCCTGAATACCCACATCCTCAAACGTATTATTTGTATTATTACTATACCTATATTTATTATTATTATTATTTATTACTATACCTATATTTATTATTATTATTTATTACTATACCTATATTTATTATTATTATTAATTACTATATATTATTTCAACAAGGAACACAGACTAAGACCAAGGTCTGTTTTAGAACTGGGCCCTGCATATACATTGCATGCACATTTATTAGGCAAATCATATTCCTCAAGATTTATTTTATTGTTGAACAAACACAATGCTCTCAGTCAATCCAAAATACTATTAAACCTCAAACCTTAATGTTTAACAAAGAAAAAAATTATTTTGATCTTTCTCTGGGGAATACATAAATGTGCACAATTATTAGGCAACAATTACTAGGTTTTGGGGCAACATACGCTGCCATCCAGACAACGCCTTTTTCAGGGAAGACCACATTCTGCATGTTTCAGAACAGCACAGCTTTGTAGTAAAAGAGACCAGCTACTAAACTGGCCTGTCTGCAGTCCAGACCTGTCCCCTATTGAAAACACTTGGCGCATTATGTACTGAAAAATATGACAAAGGACTCCCCAAACTGATGAACAGCTGCAAACATATATCAAGCAAGAATGGGAAAACATTCCACCTTCAAAACTACAACAATTGGTCCCTCTTCCAATGTTTTTGAAACCTGTTGCTGGCATCATATTCATAATGGACATGTATATTCCCAAAAACAATAAAAATTCTCAATTTCAACATTTTATATGTTGTCTTGATACTATTTTCAATAGAATAGAATTAAATATAGGGCTAAATGCTTTGCACATTATTGCATTCTGTTTTTACTAGAATTTTACGCATCGTCCTAACTTTTTTGGAAACTCATTTTTGGTTGTATTAATACATTTGACATACAAAAAGAATTGGTACCTGTGTGTAATGGATTATCTGATGGTGATTTGGCGGGTACAGAGCCTCCCACCAAAAACTCCTCAAAGCCAGCAGGGACAGGGACAGACTCCTCTGGGGTGGAGTCATGGGCAGGGACAGACTCCTCCTCCTCTGGGGTGGGGTCATGGGTAAGGACCGACTCCTCCTCTGGGGTAGGGTCATGGGCAGGGACAGACTCCTCCTCTGGGGCAGAGTAAGAGGAAGAACCCTCTTCCTCTTGTGCAATGTCAGTCACTTGCACAGATGTACACTGGATGGACAGCTAATAAAGTTCAACAACAGATCCTCTTAAAGAGGAATACCTTAACAATAAATGGATGTAGTTGTCACAGTGGATCTAGTACCAATTCAACCGTGTGTCAGATGGTTGGGCAGCTGGATGACATTTTTTAACATTGACTTATTAGAAAATTCTCTCTGTTAGGAAAACCTGGTTAACTGAAAAAAAAAACATATACTATACACTACGCAAATAAATTAAATGAACACCTAAATCACACATCAGGTCTCGATGAAAAAAATATTCTTATCAGGCATAACCATATGACCACTAACAGATGAAGTGAGTAACAATGATAATCTCGTTATCATGGCACCTGTCAGTGGGTGGGATATATTAGGCAGCAAGTAAACATTGTCCTCAAAGTTGATGTGTTAGAAGCAGGAAAAATGGGCAAATGTAATGGGCAAAGAACACACAGTGCATCGCAGTTTGTTGCGTATGGGGCTGCGTAGCCGCAGACCAGTCAGAATGCCCATCCTGACCCCTGTCACTGCTGAAAGCGCTAAAGATGGGTACGTAAACATCAGAACCGGACCCCAGAGCAATTAAGGAAGGTGGCCTGGTCTGATGAATCACATTTCCTTTTACATCATGTGGATGGCACGCTTACTTGGAGAACACATGGCACCAGGATGCACTTTGGGAAGGAGGCAAACCAGCGTAGGTGGTATGTGTTACATGTACCATCTACCTAAGCATTGTTGCAGACCATGTGCACCCTTTCATGGCAATGGTAATCCCTAAAGGCATTGGCCTCTTTCAGCAGGATAATCCACCCTGCCACAAAGCAAAAATGGTTCAGAAATGGTTTGAGGAACATGACAACGGGTTTGAGGTGTTGACTTGGCCTCCAAATTACCCAGATCTCAATCCAATCGAGCATATGTTGGATGTGCTGGACAAAAGTCCGGTCCATGGAGGCCCCACCACGCAATTTACAGGATTAACGGATCTGCTGGTTAGGTGATGGTGCCAGATACCATTGCACACCTTCAGAGGTGTAGCGGAGTCCATGCCTCGACGTGTCAGGGCTGTTTTGGCGGCAAAAGGGGGACCTACACAATATTAGGCAGGTGGTCATAATGTTATGGCTGATCAGTGTATATTAATGATCAAAATCTTTACCATACATTGTGTAATTTGTTGAGAACAAATTTACCAATTGAAATCACAGGCTCTTCCGACCCGATACCGGTTGAAGATGGGAGAGGCTCTTCCAAATTGAGTGAATTTTATCACGGCAACTCATTACATGCCTCGGTAGTGTGTATGGCCCTCACGTGCCTGTTTGCACTCCCAACAACGTCTGAGCATGCTCCTGATGAGACGGCGTATGTGTTTCTGGTCGTGGTCATGCTGGAAGACCCAGCCACGACCCATCTTCAATGCTCTCACTTGGGGAAGGAGTTTGTTGGCCAAGATCTCGCGATACATGGCCCCATCCATCCTCCCCTCAATACGGTGCAGTCGTCCTGTCCCCTATGCAGAAAAGCATCCCCAAAGAATGTTTCCACCTCCATGCTTCACGGTTGGGATGGTGTTCTTGGGGTTGTACTCATCCTTCTTCTTCCTCCAAACACGGCGAGTGGAGTTTAGACCAAAAAGTTCTATTTTTGTCTCATCAGATCACATGACATTCTCCCATTCCTCCTCTGGATAATCCAGATGGTCATTGGCAAGCTTCAGATGGGCCTGGACATGCGCTGGCTTGAGCAGGGGGACCTTGCGTGCGCTGCAGGATTTTAAACCATGATGGCGTAGTGTGTTACTAATGGTTTTCTTTGAGACGGTGGTCCCAGCTCTCTTCAGGTCATTGACCAGGTCCTGCCGTGCAGTTCTGGGCTGATCCCTCACCTTCCTCATGATTATTGATGCCCCAAAAGGTGAGATCTTGCATGGAGCCCCAGACTGAGGGAGATTGACCATCATCTTGAACTTCTTCCATTTTCTAATAATTGTGCCAACAGTTGTTGCCTTCTCACCAAGCTGCTTGGCTATTGTCTTGTAGCCCATCCCAGCCTGGTGCAGGTCTACAATTTTATCCCTGATGTCCTTATACAGCTCTCTGGTCTCGGCCATTGTGGAAAGGTTGGAGTCTGTTTGATAGAGTGTGTGGACAGGTGTAACGAGTAACGAGTTCAAACAGGTGCAGTTAATACAGGTAATGAGGGGAGAACAGGAAGGCTTCTTAAAGAAAAACTAACAGGTCTGTGAGAGCCGGAATTCTTACTGGTTGGTAGGTGATCAAATACTTATGTCATGCAATAAAATGCAAATTCATTATTTAAAAATCATACTATGTGATTTTCGGGATTTTTGTCTCTCACAATTGAAGTGTACATATGATAAAAATTACAGACCTCTACATGCTTTGTAAATTGGAAAACCTGCAAAATCGGCAGTTTATCAAATACTTGTTCTCCCCACTGTAGATATCTGTTTAATTGACTTGGTGTTATACTGTGATTATACCATGTTCCCTTAATTTATTTTTTGACCAGTGTGTATATATATATACACAGTGGATATAGAAAGTCTACACACCCCTGATAAAAGGCCAGGTTTTTGTGATGTAAAAGAATGAGATAAAGATCAATCAAGTCAGAACTTTTTACACTTTTAATGTGACCTATAATGTGAACAATTCAATTAAACTGAAATCTTTGAGGGGGAAACATGAAAAATATAAATCTTATAATAACCTGGTTGCATAAGTGTGTACACCCTCTTATACCTGGGGATGTGGCTGTGTTCAGAATTAACCAATCATATTCAAACTCATGTTAAATAGAAGTCATTACACACCTGCCATCATTTAAAGTGACTCTGATTAATCACAAATTAAGTTCAGCTGTTTTAATAGGATTTTCCTGACTTTTTCTTGGTTGCATCTTAGAGCAAAACCCATGGTCCGCAGAGAGCTTCCAAAGCATCAGAGGGATCTAACTGTTGAAAGATATCAGTCAGGAGAAGGGTACAAAATAATTTCCAAAACATTAGATATACCATGGAACACAGTGAAGACAGTCATAATCAAGGGGAGAAAATATGGCACAACAGAGATATTACCAAAAACTGGACGTCCCTCCAAAACTGATGAAAAGATGAGAAGAAAACTGGTCAGGGAGGCTTCCAAGAGGCCTACAGCAACATTAAAGGAACTGCAGACATTTCTGGCAAGCACTGGCTGTGTGCTACATGTGACAACAATCTCTTGTATCCTTCATATGAATGGGCTTTAGGGTAGGGTGGCAAGACGGAAGCCTTTTCTTACAAAGAAAAATATCCAAGCCTGGTTGAAGTTTGCAAAAACAAACATTAAGTTTCCCAAAAGGATGTGGGAAAATGTGTTATGGTCTGATGAAACCAAGGTTGAACTTTTTGCCCATAATTCCAAAAGGCATGTTTGCCGCAAAAACAACACTGGACATCACCCAAAGAACACCATACCAACAGTGAAGCATGGTGGTGGCAGCATCATACTTTGGGGCTGTATTTCTTAAGATGGAATCAGGGTGGAGGGAATTATCAATAGTTCCAAATACCAGGCAATTTTGACACAAAACCTTCAGGCGTCCATTAGAAAGCTGAAGATGAAGAGGAAGTTCACCTTTCAGCACGACTACGACCCAAAGCACACATTCAAATCCACAAAAGCATGGCTTCACCAGAAGAAGATTAATGTTTTGGAATGGCCCAGGCAGAGCCCAGACCTGAATCCAGTTGAACATCTGTGGGGTGATCTGAAGAGTGCTGTGCACGGTACATGTCCTCCCAATCTGACAGATTTGGAGCACTTTTGCAAAGAAGATTGGGCAAATATTGCCATGGCAAGATGTGCCATGCTTATACATTCACCTAAAGGATTATTAGGAAAACCTGTTCAATTTCTCATTAATGCAATTATGTAATCAACGAATCACATGGCAGTTGCTTCAATGCATTTAGGGGTGTGGTCCTGGTCAAGACAATCTCCTGAACTCCAAACTGAATGTCAGAATTGGAAAGAAAGGAGATTTAAGCAATTTCGAGCGTGGCATGGTTGGTTGTGCCAGACGGGCCGGTCTGAGTATTTCACAATCTGCTCAGTTACTGGGATTTTCACGCACAACCATTTCTAGGGTTTACAAAGAATGGTGTGAAAAGGGAAAAACATCCAGTCTGCGGCAGTCCTGTGAGAGCGAAAATGCCTTGTTGATGCTAGAGGTCAGAGGAGAATGGGCCAACTGATTCAAGCTGATAGAAGAGCAACTTTGACTGAAATAACCACTTGTTACAACCGAGGTATTCAGCAAAGCATTTGTGAAACCACAACACGCACAACCTTGAGGCGGATGGGCTACAACAGCAGAAGACCCCACCGGGTACCACTCATCTCCACTACAAATAGGAAAAAGAGGCTATAATTTGCACGAGCTCACCAAAATTGGACAGTTGAAGACTGGAAGAATGTTGCCTGGTCTGATGAGTCTCGATTTCTGTTGAGACATTCAGATGATAGAGTCAGAATTTGGCGTAAACAGAATGAGAACATGGATCCATCATGCCTTGTTACCACTGTGCAGGCTGGTGGTGGTGGTGTAATGGTGTGGGGGATGTTTTCTTGGCACACTTTAGGCCCCTTTACATGCCACCGCCTACCTGAGCATTGTTTCTGACCATGTCCATCCCTTTATGACCACCATGTACCCCATCCTCTGATGGCTACTTCCAGCAGGATAATGCACCATGTCACAAAGCTTGAATCATTTCAAATTGGTTTCTTGAACATGACAATGAGTTCACAGTACTGAAATGGCCCCCACAGTCACCAGATCTCAATCCAATAAAACATCTTTGGGATGTGGTGGAACGGGTGCTTCGTGCCCTGGATGTGCATACCACAAATCTCCATCAACTATCCTATCAATATGGGCCAACATTTCTAAAGAATGCTTTCAGCACCTTGTTGAATCAATGCCACGTAGAATTAAGGCAGTTCTGAAGGCGAAAGTGGGTCAAACACAGTATTAGTATGGTGTTCCTAATAATCCTTTAGGTGAGTGTAGACTCCTACCCAAAAGACTGAGTGCTGTAATAAAATCAAAAGGTGCTTCAACAAAGTATTAGTTTAAGGGTGTGCACACTTACGCAACCAGGTTTTCCCCTTCAAAGATTTCAGTTTGTTTTTCAATTGAATTGTTCACATTATAGGTCACATTAAAGGTGGAATAAGTTCTGACATGATTTATCTTTGTCTCGTTCTTTTACATCACAAGAACCTGGCATTTTAACATGGGTTTGTAGACTTTTATATATATAAACTGTATACATATAAACAAAGATTGTACCTGTTGGTGCTCAGTAGGTGGTCTGGGGGGTTTCTCAGACAAGAGGGTGGAGTAGGCCTGGCCAGTGATGGGGTGGCCTGTTCGGTCAGGAGAGGCAGGGCCTGATTGGCCAGAACAGGCTGGACCGGGGGAGAACACAGAGGTGACCAATGAGCTACTCCACAGAGAAGTTGCATTCAATTTCCTCATGGATACCTAGCAACATAAAGAACATAAATAAATGAACAATAAAGATCTGCTTTATCATGTGGACAAATATCTTGAGTCAATTTTGTTGTTTTTGGAGAAAGTGTGTTGTCTTTGCCGTCACATCCAAAAGCCCTAGAGAAGCCAAGGCAGAATCCCGTAACATCAGTTATGGTTCGTTATCTTTGTTTTCGCTCCACTCCTAAATGCCAAATTGAGTTAATAAGGTACTGTGCGTCAGTGAAGTGAAGTTACTGAGTTACTGGATGGATAGATAGACAGGCAATCTACTAAAATTACTTGTTAGCAAGCTTAGGCTAACTACAAGATAAACAAAACCAAACTTCTCCCATAAGCGATCAGAATACAAACAAAGCACAAACAATAACTAGATGACTTGCCAGCTGGAAATAATCGTAAATCATACGCAACAAATGCTTTTTTCATGTCATGCAGGCTAGTCAGTGCAAGCCCGATACTGACAGCCAAGTGGGTTAGGGCTCGCATAGACACACCTCCTAAGCAGCCTAATCACACACACATGAGCTGAACAGTAACAATTCACAATTAAATAGATTGCCTACCTTTTCTTGTAACCTGCTAAAAATGCATTGCAGTGTTAAATCCACAACACAGCAAGCATTTCTTGCTGGCGTTCAACATGTTAAATCCACAACATGATTCGTTCTTGAGTACTGTTGTGGAAATTTCTTATACAATGTATTCTGATTGTATAAAGGATGGAGTCCCACTGTTAAGATAGGTACAGGAATGTGTGGGACCTGGTATTTGCATAGGGGACATCTATTGTCTGTCCAGATGCAGATCAATGGGTTTTAGGACAGGATAGGAGAAGATATACAACAGGGGGAGTAAGGTCAGTTAGCCCCTTTGGGTAAACACTACATTATTGCAGGAAGGATAAGGTGGGGGAAGATAGCATTTGATAGAACAAAGGAAAGGTGTTTGATTGACATGAAACAGATGGCAGCATCTTACCACACCCCTTTTTCCTATGTAATAAATACTGTCGAAATGATGTTTTTATTTAGAAACTATCCACCGTTACTTTGTAACCTGTATACTTTCTCCTTGCAAGCAAGATTAAAACCGTTTATTGCGCAATTGATTTCTCCTGTCTTACCTACCATTTTCATAGAACTTTGGAATTTTAGAAATTGCCATCACAATTTGGGGGCACGTCCGGGATCCTAATCCTGATCGGTTTCGAGTCCTTTCCTAACAGGTTAACCGTGCACGGCCAGAGAAAGCTCTGGAATTCTAGTACCGTCCAGAAAAGGCTTATCCTTTGACGGGCTGAGAAAGAGTGCCTGACGGGAGCTGTGACTCGTGCTTGATCAGTACAGGTTTCCTGCGGAAATTGAATTTGGGGGTAAGAACGCAATTCGGTATAACAACTTAAAGTTGGACTTATAGTTTAAAATCTGCAGTAAAAGGTTGGACCTTTTTAAAATCTCATTTGTGGGCTGACGAGCTTGACTTCGCTTTCTGGTTGGTTGAGTATAAATTAGATTTACTGGGTAAATCTGAAACATGGGGACGTGCGACAGTAAATCTTTGCCGGTCTCTCGTGTTTACGCTGGACCGGCAAAAATTATCACTGACGTATATGGTGTTTGGACATGTGAACAATGTTTCTTTGAGTGTTATTAGGTTTTCCGGCGACTGGCGTTTTCATTCGGTGATGGATGCGCGGCCTGTCGGGCTGATTGGAGGTAGATGGCCGTGGTAACGTATGAAAAGGTGTTTGGAAAGCGTAGGCTACGGTGTGTAGACAGTGTGGAGTATATTGATCTGTGTTGTAGTTTTTTTTTTGCTCAGGTTAGATGGCTCGTTCTCCTCTGATCGCCCGTCACCCCACCCCGCGGAGTTCAGTTGGACCGATAGGTGGGTCTCCTTGGAGGCCCGATCGGGACACTGCATCGTTGGAGTCATAAGCTCTGAGGACTTTTTCGTTGTGAACGTGGAAATGCTGTGGGCCGCTGGAGGCCGTTTTCTGCTCCGCTTTGGAAGTGTTGAGCATGTCTATGAGTTTCAAGAAAAGTTCCAAAAGTGGGGAGTTGTACACACCAGGTGTACACACCCGTAATCTCTTTGGCCTTGCCGCGAGTGATTCTACGGGAACACGCAGGAACGCTGAACCGCCTGAGGGAGGGGTGCGGACGGTCAGACAGGGGACCAGAGGGAGCATCAACCGGTGAGATTGTTCCTTAATACAGTTTTCATATGCTTTAGTAAACAATGTGGTTGTTTTTGTAAGTCAGATTTGATGGTTTTGTGGAAATTGATAGATGGATTTGAGTAAGTATGGTGACTAGAAGTTTTTTTGAGTATTGCAGTCAGGGCGGCTGTAGTTAGAAACATGTCGTTTTTGTTCCATGTCCCGACACCAATTCCCGTGCAGCAGTTGGACTGCGTGATGGAGTATAGCGTGCTCCTGTATGTGTGTTTGTGAAGTGTGGTGTTTTGGTTAATAGCGACTGTAGTTAGGCCTGACAACCATTCCTATGCTGCTAACTTATTGCGTTGCGATTAGTGCTGGATTATAAGCGGTTGGACTGCTTGAACGTCTGCAATTTAGGTTGGACTTAAATATGCAATTGAGATTGGATCTCATACTTTCCTGTAAATTGCCGCAATTGTTGGTCAGCTTATGGTTTGGGTCAGTATGCTACAGAAGTTGTATATGCATGCGCCACTTGTGTTTGTTCTGAATGTGGTTATGGCCCGAGTCAAGGGCATTTGTCATTGTCTGGTTGTGGTCGGTCTAGTAAATGCATTTGTCCATTTTGGTATTCCCTGTGCACGAGGGATCCGATTGGCTGCATTGTATATTTCTTGATAGAATATTGGATCTCGTTTACCGAGATTTGTGTTAACTTGGAAGTTTTGTAATCGCAATGTTTCTTCTTGTTTGGAGTGCGTTTGGGCGAACGCTTACATTGCGTTGTTAACATGGTTATTATGCGAGGCCTACTCTTTTGGCCTTTGCCTTTGTGTTGAAATTGAATTTGCCTGATGGCTTGCACACGTGGGAGTGTTAGCCTGCTAACTTAGGAGTTTAAGAAAATAATGGCATAAATATAATTAGAGGGATAGCTTAGAAATTGGTATAATGATGATTCTGTGATTTGGTAAAATATGGTCTCGTGGTTTCGTAATGAGGGGTTAAAATAGTGTTTTCTCTCTCCTTGTATGGAGTGGGAAGCAGACGATAGCGGAAGTGTTTAGTATTAAGGTAACAGGCTGTTTCCAATGAAGACTGGATTCAGCCAATATAGTCATAGCCTGCAAAAGAGGGTAAAATGACTACGGCCCGTTTATTCCCCAAATAGCCAAAGCCAGTTTATTCCCCGTTTAAATAAACCCGTAAAATTAGACGTCCTATTTTAAATGCTAAATTGAGTTTGGTTAAATAAAGGTGTTTTCCAACGATAACTGGGATAATACTTGTGTTTTTAAAACCAGCGCCTGCTACTTGTTCATGGAATTTAAATTCTGGAATGGTACGTTTGTGAACAAATAGGGTATTGATGTAAAGGTGTTTAAGGCTACATTGAGTTTCCTTTGGATTTCTTATTGTATCTTGATTATAGTGACGTCATAAATCTGTTTTCTGCCTGTATTGCCATTCTTAAGAGTTTCTTAATTTCCACCATAATGTTGAGTTTTTGTATAGATAATGATAAGTACATTTTTACAAACTGCGAAAATATTAGATAGGTTGGACTCTAAATCTAGAATCTTCAGTTAACGAACGATGTAGGCTAAATTGAGAGGATGGTCTGGGGACCATAAAGGAACATTTGGCCTTGCTAATGGCTTACCATATATGTGTTGAGCTCAGAGCTTCAGGAAGGGTGGGCAGGTCCACTGGGATGGCTTCCGCCACCCTTAACATTATATCAAGGTAGCATATTACTAAGGGTTAAATTCGAGTGTTCAGCCTGTTCTCACACGTGGTAATTTTACCAACACATGTTCAGTTTTGGGATGATAAAACATTAAGTGAAAGCAGAATAAGTTTTCCTTTTGGTTGCTTAAATGTTTACATTTATGATTTCGAATCAAATTGTAGTAAGGGGGGAGACCTTGAGTCATCCAACATTGTTAATTGCTAGAACAAATTCGATGTCTTTGCATGAGATATGCATGGAAGTAGCGATTTTGGGTGACCGCCACTATTTTGAATGACGTAGACTTACATCTAAAATTGAGAAAATTCCCTAGAGTTTAGGAGGTAAATTGAGTCATGATGTTGTTGGTCTCAACTTAGTTTGGCCGTTGCTTGGGGAAATGCAAATTTTTATATGCTACTTTGGAAGTTCCTTCACACGAGCGACCGTGTGTGTGGTACAGTTTTTTAATTTCCTTTAAGGATGTTTTTCTTATTTTCGGTTGTTTTGGTTGGATATTCAGTTTGCGACGTTTACTGAATGCATGTTAGAATTTTCTTTTTAATTTTGGTTCTGTAATGGTTCTGCTTTCACTTTGAGTCATTTTCGTTGTCTCTGTCGTGAAAGCAGGGGGGGATTGTATGAAATGATTATCTATAGTGGAAAAATTGTATGAAATGATTATCTATAGTGGAAAAGAGTTGAACTTAGAGTTCAAAGCAAATTAAATAGGTACTTAAAGAAGTTACGTGAATAATATAGCTTGTTCAATTGGGTTTTTGAAAAGTATGTTTTATGTGAAATCTAACATGGTTATGGTTGAGTAGAATACATCTTACCATTTTGAAATGGTTTAGCTAAGCAATAACTAATTTGATGGGTGTGTTACTGTTCAGTTAGTTTAATATTTGATTAGAAGTAATCATATTAATCTTATGCACTATGGAATAAGTGGGTAAAAACGTGCAGGGAGCACATTTAGTTATTTCTTACATGTTTACAAAATTTTGCCATGGTTTAATTGATATTGAGAAAATAATTCTGCATCAAGTTATATTTCTGGTAAACAAGTTGAGAAGTCTTACATAGTCTAAATTGCATAAAGAGAGGTACAGACCCACTGTAGCACTCCACTCTATGACAGTTTGAGATGGATTTTTACTTGTTTGGACTCTTTAGAAGAGAAACAGACATTATCAAAATTGGGTATTCTAATACTAATTTAAGTTCTGTCCTAGTAAGCAATCATTGGAATGTTAATGGTTAACAGAGGTTTCTTTGAGGTGAATGATGAGGAAAAAGGTTGTTTTACTATTGTCAATGCCTGGGGTGTTTCAAGATAACAACAGTGTCCCTTAGTGATAAGGTGACAAATCCTCCAAGACCAGGGTCTGTTATCCTTAGGTTAGTAAACCACCCCCCACTCCAGGGAGAGCCCTGTGGTGGTAAAGGAGTAAAAAGGGGGGGTCATGATTTATGACAGGATTTCAGAGTGTGTTTGATGTGCTAGGATAATAAGAAGAGATTTGGAGAAGTTCACACTGAGTTTCATCTTGTAGAGAAATTAGGCTAAATAACAGTTATGTTAGCTGACCTTCAAGATGGTGTGAAATGTTTGATTTGAAAAGAGGTATTTGATCCTATATGTGAAACAATGGGTGAATTTGATTGTAGTTCCGATACAACACAATCAGATGTAAATTATATAGGTGAACTGAGAATTGTTCATGAACTGCTCTTAGAGAGTGGTACTTCAATACAAGCAAACTATCTTAACTGATGAGTTTTTGGAACAGTAATAAGAAATGTGAAATTGTGTTCTTCTGTTCTTTGTGTTGGTTGTTACACCAACTATAGAAAAGAGTGGAATTGTTATTTTGCTACACTAGCAGAACAGAAGCACCAGAGATGTTAATGTTTTAACGATACTGTTATTGATTTCAACTGTTCTAATCTATTTGGAGAGAAGAAGTAGAGAGATATTGGACATATAGGGTTTGAGTGTTTGATAGTGTGTGGTTCTAATGTATCAGCGAGATGCAACAAGCTAACGTGATGGACATATGTGATGATGTACTGTGCAGTTGGAACTAATCTTCTCAAGGATAATTCACACATTCAGATACAGAACACTTGAAAGCGATTCAACAAGAGAGGACTTGTTGGAGCCCAGAGAGAGACTGAGCTTGGCTTAAAAGGACAACTGTGAGGTGGCTGAGGTGAGATGGATCTCACAGACACACAGACAGACTGTCCTACAGCTGAGAGAGGAGTCGACTCTGGCTCGCTGCACGTCTACAGGATGCTGGGTTCCTGTGAGCTGGACTGACTCGAGTCCTGCTGATTCTGCAATGTGATGGAGAAGGCAACCTCCGACCGAGAGGATGGAGGCGTAGGAAAGATCTACTGCACAACATCATGCTACGCTGATTGGGCCCATACCAGGTACATCTCATCTGCTGTCCAGGTAGCTGAGAGAGGAACCTGGGGTCGACGACACGCTACACGAGGATTGCAGTGTTTGAAGGTTAGACACAGTGAATTGAAGTCACTGAGGGAAAAGTGAATTTTCTGGTGCTAGTAACCAGTCACTTTCTACATGGCCTTTAGCTCTAGAACCTTTAGCTAAAACGGGTCATCTTTGGAGTTCACAAGGGAGAACACACAGATTCTCCTGGCCTGGCTGAGAAAGCAGCTAGAATGGAGACAACAAGAGCTGTGTCTGCATTTGAGCTATGAAGGACAACACCTTGGAACATACATCTGACTTTTTCGTTCTGTTACATCGACCTGTCAAAGAAATGGTTCATAACTGACTGTCTGACGTTTGAAGGAGCAGAACAGTTGTGATGACTTTGGAAGGACATCCAAATGGAACCATAGAGAGGACTTTTCAGTGAATTGAGCAATTGGCATGAGAGAACTTTGTAACAGTGATGAATTGAAGGATGCATTCAGTGATAGGTGTTTATGATGATTTTAACATAAAAGTTTTGCTGTACTATGTTATGATTCTGTATGATGACAATGTGTGATCTTGGTGTTTATACGGAAGGTAATGATCTAGAAGAATGTAAAGGAGGACTCAGACATTTCAGTTTGCTCAGTTCTCTAATCACTAAGGATAATAATATTGACTGGGTCATGTTGTTAAAGAGTACTGTTTTGTTGCAGTCTACATCCTAATGGGTGAACTGTTTAAGGTTTGATACCAAGGTTTGACATGGTATCAAGAGGATGGATTGTTGTGGAAATTTCTTATACAATGTATTCTGATTGTATAAAGGATGGAGTCCCACTGTTAAGATAGGTACAGGAATGTGTGGGACCTGGTATTTGCATAGGGGACATCTATTGTCTGTCCAGATGCAGATCAATGGGTTTTAGGACAGGATAGGAGAAGATATACAACAGGGGGAGTAAGGTCAGTTAGCCCCTTTGGGTAAACACTACATTATTGCAGGAAGGATAAGGTGGGGGAAGATAGCATTTGATAGAACAAAGGAAAGGTGTTTGATTGACATGAAACAGATGGCAGCATCTTACCACACCCCTTTTTCCTATGTAATAAATACTGTCGAAATGATGTTTTTATTTAGAAACTATCCACCGTTACTTTGTAACCTGTATACTTTCTCCTTGCAAGCAAGATTAAAACCGTTTATTGCGCAATTGATTTCTCCTGTCTTACCTACCATTTTCATAGAACTTTGGAATTTTAGAAATTGCCATCACAGTACCCTACTCTGTCATTCATCAAATTCAATCTAAAACACGAGTGTTGTATCCTTTACTATTCGATGGCATTAGTAAACATTGCACTCAATAAATGGTTGCAAAACTTTATCCTCCCACATGCAAAACTATTTTGTTTGATCAATGTCATCTCTGTCTACGTATGTCTTGTCAAAAAAACTATTAAAATGTTATCATTATACCTATTTAATATAGTGATCTGCAACCAAGTGAGCGATCAAATGGAAGTTGATGCCTTTTGACTTGGCATGACCCCTTATTATTTTGCAGACAATGCAAAAGCAGAGTACATTAACTTCTGAATAAGGGTGAAAGGTCAAGTTTGAGCTCAAGATTTTTATGTAAATAAATAATGTCTCATATGTTCTGAGACCGTGGTGATAATTAAAAGCGGGAATGTAAAGAGTCACTACGAGACAAAGCAAAATCTTTTGGGGAAAGCTACCCACTCCAATCAGAGTTGAGGGCACAGAAAATCAACAATCTAAGAGCCCAATATGATCGATCCACCAGATTACTAACACATTCCTTCACTGCCCAAAAACATGCTAACGAATGTTCCCTTAGAGTAGCTTGGGTTTTGGGTAAACATAAAAAAACATTAGCTGACGGAGAGGTTGTTATAGAGTGCAAGAGTGCGATAGCAGACACTTTACTTGAGGGAAAACAAAAAGCAAATACCTATGTCAGCATCATCAGCCACAAAGAGAACTGAAATATTAGCCCAGGATGTGGTAGCACAACTGGATGAGGCGATTCATAAGGCACCATGCATAAGCTTAGCTGTAGATGAGTCCACTGATGTTTCTGAAAATGCTCAGCTGTTAGTTTATGTAAGGTTCTTTAACAAGGAAAAGAAAGAGTTCTGTGAGGGCCTGTTAGGTGTTACACCCCTTCAGACCAGTACAAGAGGAGAGGACATCTACCTGGCCATAAAGGAGATGTTAATGAAGAGGGGAATAGAGCCAAAACAAGTGGTTTCAACAACCACTGATGGAGTCCCTGCCATGGTAGGGAGAGAGAAAGGAGCTGTGGCAAGAATGAAAGAGGACAATCCTGAGCTCATCTCTTACCGTTGTATAATTCATCAATCGGTCCTGTGCTCCACCCTGTCAGACAAATCTGATGAGGGGATGAACACAATGATGAGAATAATTAACTTTCTCAGGGCATCCTCTTCCCATCAGCATTGCATGCTCCGGGAATTCCTCAGAGAATTTGATGCATATACTGATGACCTTCTGCTGCACAACAATGTAAGATGGCTCAGCAAAGGCAGGGTGTTGGAACGCTTTTGGTCCATCCGAATGGAAATTGCAGATAGGCACAGATAAAGAGCCAGAAGGCAATGCAATTTTCTCTCTTTTTAGAAGATGAGAAGATGTTACGGGTTGCTTCCCCTCCGCCCTGAGTCAGGTGGTTCGGTCCCTGTTTTGTTTTTCCACCTGGAGTGCTGGGGGTGTGTTCAGTAGGGCAAGGGGCGTGGCAGAGTCTTCACTGCAGAGCCATTCTTCGCAGCTGCACCTCATCCACATGATTCACTCCAGCAATATTTAAACCCGGGCTGATCACCTCTTCGGCGCCAGTTCGTTATCTACTACCCATGTGGTACTTGGCTCTCAGTTCTAGTTACTTGCTATTATCATCCGTGTGCTCCATTTTTTGCCTTTGTTCCCTGTGTTTGTACTTACCCTGTGTTTCTCTCCTGTTGCCTGCTCAGACCTGCTGCTTCCTCTGCTGCGCCTACTAGCTCCTGGCCTCACCACCCAGCCTTCACCGTCAGCTCTCCCCCAGCTTCGGACCTGCCTACACTGTTTTCTCATACAACCCTGGCTCTCCATTAAAACCTTTATTTTTGAATCTACCTTACGTGGTCTGTGTGATCTCTCTGCGTTCTGGGTCAGACGTACTCTAACAGAACGAACTGGCCATGGACCCTGCAGAGGATTCACGTTTTTCAGATGATGAAGGCATGTTTCGAGCCATCAAAAATCAGGGAGCTCTGTTAGGACAACACGACCAGTTGATCCACAAATTACTGGAGACCAACCAACAATTATGCCAGCAAGTTGCTCAGCTTTCTTCTCAAATTGCCACTCTGTTTCTTCCCAGTGCTCCTAGTTCTCCCCCCTCTCAACCAGCTTCCGTAGCCGTGGATGCGACACTACATGCCCGGGAACCCCCGGTGACGTCTCCCGAGCCGTTCTCTGGGGAATTGAACAAGTGCCGAGGATTTCTGCTTCAATGCGGTCTCGTCTTCCAACAAAGGCCGCTGTCTTTTGCCTCAGAAGCATCTAAGGTACACTACACACTGGGGTTACTCAGTGGAAAGGCACTAGTGTGGGCAGAAGCTATGTGTACCAATCAACACCTCTCCGGGTTAACCTTTTCTGAGTTTTCCACACGTTTACGTACCGTTTTCGACCACCCAGACCATGTCGGTAACGCGTCCAAGAGATTGTTGGACCTTAGACAGGGTACACGGAGCGTGGCTGAGTACTCTATTGACTTTTGGACATTAGCGGCTGATTCAAACTGGAACGACGAGGCACTACGGGGAGTGTTTACGCATGGACTTAATCACTCAGTTCAAGATGAGCTAGCTCTTCGCGATGAACCTAGCAACCTGCACGGTCTTGTTTCCTTGGCCATTAAGATTGACAACAGGATCCGAGAAAGGAGACGGGAGAAGAGCGGACACGCACCCGTTCCTACTAGGGTTTCCAGGGCACCAAGGCCCGGTTCATCACCCCCACACAGTGTTCCCTCGGCCGCACCCGTCTCCGCTGCAGGGGACGAAGAGGAACCCATGCAATTGGGCCGGGCTCGGCTATCCCCAGCCGAACGCGTACGACGCCGACAGGCAGGTGAGTGCCTGTACTGTGGCAACTCCTCCCATTTCCTTGCTGCCTGTCCTGTACGCCCAAAAGAGGAGGCTCGTTAGTGAGAGTGGGTACACTAGTGAGCCCCATCCCTGTAACCGAACCCACATCCCCTCGTATGTCACTCCCTGCCACACTCCAATTAGGTATGTTATCACTGCCGTTGACGGCCCTCATCGATTCGGGGGCGGAAGATAATTTCATTGACTTGAATTTGGCTAAACAGGCTGACATTCCCCTCGAATCACTCCCATCCCCTATCAAAGTCACAACCATTGACGATCAGTGTTTGACTACGGTTACCCACCAAACCATTCCAGTTACTCTCATTCTCTCCGGCAATCACAGAGAAGAAATCACCCTCAAAGTTGTGTCTGCCTCCGCATCTCCTCTCATTCTCGGTTTTCCTTGGCTAAAGTTACACAATCCTCACATAGACTGGCAACACAAAACCATCAGTAGTTGGAGCAGTTTTTGTCATTCCACTTGTCTCGGTTCGGCTATCCCTCCCAACGTGAAAACCCCGACTGCATCAGAGAACCTGCCCGATTTGTCCTCTGTCCCCAAGGATTATCTGGATCTATCGGAAGTGTTTAGCAAGGTGAAAGCCACGTCTCTGCCACCCCATAGACCCTATGACTGTGCGATTGAACTATTTCCAGGAGCCCCCTTGCCTGCCAGCCGACTCTACAACCTGTCCAGACCAGAGAGAGAGGCTATGGAGAAATACATCGGGGAGTCCCTGGCTGCAGGCATCGTTCGCCCCTCAACATCACCTGTAGGGGCGGGGTTCTTTTTCGTGGAGAAAAAGGACAAGACGCTACGCCCCTGTATTGATTTCCGTGGATTGAACAACATCACTGTAAAGAATAAATACCCTTTGCCACTGATCAATTCTGCTTTTGAACCACTGCAGGGTGCCACGGTCTTCTCCAAACTGGACCTGCGCAATGCCTATCATCTCGTCAGGATTCAGCAAGGAGATGAGTGGAAAACAGCTTTCAACACACCACTTGGACACTTTGAGTATTTGGTAATGCCCTTTGGTCTCACGAATGCACCAGCAGTATTCCAAGCTATGGTAAATGATGTTTTACGGGACATGTTAAATCGTTTTGTTTTCGTCTACCTGGACGATATACTGGTTTTCTCTAAGTCACTCACTGAACATGTCACACACGTCCGTCTAGTCCTGCAACGTCTGTTGGAAAACAAGCTTTTTGTTAAAGCTGAGAAGTGTGAGTTCCACCGTGAGTCTGTTCCCTTTCTTGGGTTCATCATTGAGAAGGGACAGGTTTCGGCAGACCCCAACAAGATTAAGGCAGTAACTGAATGGCCCGTTCCCCAGTCTCGCAAACATCTACAACGTTTCCTTGGTTTTGCAAATTTCTACAGGCGATTCATCCAGGGCTTTAGTCAGGTAGTAGCTCCCCTCACAAAACTCACCTCACCTAAAGTTTCGTTTGTGTGGTCTCCTGAAGCTGACCAAGCCATGTGTACCCTAAAAGGACTGTTTTCCACCTCCCCGGTGCTCATCCACCCTGATTCCTCTTTACCTTTTGTTGTGGAAGTGGATGCCTCGGACTCAGGTGTTGGAGCGGTGCTGTCGCAACGCTCCCCCACGGACCAAAAACTCCACCCTTGTGCTTTTTTTTCTAGGAAGTTGTCTCCAGCCGAGAGGCATTACGACGTCGGTAACCGTGAATTGTTGGCCGTCAAACTGGCGCTAGAGGAATGGCGGCATTGGCTGGAGGGGGCGGAGTAGCCTTTTATAGTATGGACCGACCACAAGAACCTGGCCTTTGCTCAGTCTGCAAAGAGTCTCAACTCCCGCCAAGCCAGATGGTCTCTCTTCTTCAGCAGGTTCAACTTTACTCTTACTTACCGTCCTGGTTCTCGCAATGTTAAACCTGATGCCTTGTCCCGCCAGTTCTCCATCTCTGAGGAGCCCAGCGTACCGGAGTCCATCCTGCCCCCTACCTGCGTAGTGGCCAGAGTTCGCTGGGAGATTGAGTCTCTGGTCAAGGCTGCCCAAGACTCGGACCCCGGACCAGCCGACGGGCCGCCTGGCCGGCTCTATGTCCCTGTATCCGTGCGGTCTGAAGTGTTGCAGTGGGTCCATTCATCCCGTTTCGCCTGCCATCCAGGGAGGCAGCGTACCCTTACGTTGTTAAAAAGGCATTTCTGGTGGCCATCAGCAGCAGCTGATGTCCGAGCTTTCGTGGCAGCCTGTACCACCTGTGCCCGAGGGAAAGCATCCCACCAGTCTCCCTCGGGTCTGCTACAACCTCTGACGGTTCCAAGTCGTCCTTGGTCCCACATAGCCCTGGACTTTGTCACTGGTCTCCCCGTGTCCGAAGGTAATGATACAATACTCACGATTGTGGACAGGTTCTCTAAATCTGCTCACTATGTTGCATTACCAAAACTACCGACTGCCAGTGAGGCAGCGGACCTCTTAGTCATACATGTATTCCGTCCCCATGGAATACCTGTGGACATTGTTTCGGACAGGGGCCCACAATTCGTTTCTCAAGTCTGGAAGGATTTTTGTTCTGCTCTTGGGGCTACTGTGAGTCTCTCCTCAGGATTCCACCCGCAAACTAACGGCCAGACCGAAAGAGCAAATCAGGACCTGGAAGCGTCTCTTCGCTGCGTGGTGGCTCAGCATCCATCCTCCTGGGCTAAACATCTTCCCTGGATCGAGTACGCCCACAATTCCCTGACCACCTCTGCTACCGGTCTGTCCCCTTTCGAGGCTTCTTTGGGGTATCAACCTCCTCTGTTCCCTGAGCAAGAAAAGGAATTGGCTGTCCCCTCGGTCCAGGAGAACTTACGTCGGTGTCGTCAAGTGTGGAGCGACGCCCGGGATGCGTTGCTCTGGACTACGGAGCAGAACAAGAGGTCGGCGGACCGTCGCAGGACCCCGGCTCCCCAGTACCAGCCTGGGCAGGAGGTGTGGCTGTCCTCCAGGAACATTCCCCTGCGGACTGACTCACGCAAGCTTGCACCCCGGTATCTGGGCCCATTCGTCATTGACTCGATTATTAATCCCTCCGCTGTGCGGCTGAAGTTGCCGCGGGCTATGAGGTGTCATCCCACCTTCCATGTCTCGCACCTAAAACCGGTCTCTTCCAGTCCCTTGTGCCCGCCTGGGGACCCTCCGCCTCCCGTTCGCATGATCGACAACCACCCGGCCTATACCGTCCGCCGCCTTCTGGACGTTCGGCGGCGTGGTAGGGGGCTCCAGTATCTGGTCGACTGGGAGGGCTATGGGCCGGAGGAGCGCTCCTGGATCTCCAGGAGTCTTATCTTGGATCTGCAGCTGGTGAGGGACTTCCATCGTGCTCACCCTGGCAAGCCGGGGCCTGGAAGGACGCCGGGAGGCGTCCGTTGAGGGGGGGGTCCTGTTACGGGTTGCTTCCCCTCCGCCCTGAGTCAGGTGGTTCGGTCCCTGTTTTGTTTTTCCACCTGGAGTGCTGGGGGTGTGTTCAGTAGGGCAAGGGGCGTGGCAGAGTCTTCACTGCAGAGCCATTCTTCGCAGCTGCACCTCATCCACATGATTCACTCCAGCAATATTTAAACCCGGGCTGATCACCTCTTCGGCGCCAGTTCGTTATCTACTACCCATGTGGTACTTGGCTCTCAGTTCTAGTTACTTGCTATTATCATCCGTGTGCTCCATTTTTTGCCTTTGTTCCCTGTGTTTGTACTTACCCTGTGTTTCTCTCCTGTTGCCTGCTCAGACCTGCTGCTTCCTCTGCTGCGCCTACTAGCTCCTGGCCTCACCACCCAGCCTTCACCGTCAGCTCTCCCCCAGCTTCGGACCTGCCTACACTGTTTTCTCATACAACCCTGGCTCTCCATTAAAACCTTTATTTTTGAATCTACCTTACGTGGTCTGTGTGATCTCTCTGCGTTCTGGGTCAGACGTACTCTAACAGAAGATGGATATTTTGTCTTTTTTGGTTGATATCACTACACACCTGAATGAACTGAATTTAAATCTACAGGGCAAGGACAATTCAGTTTGTGAGCTAATGACAACCGTCCGCTCCTTCCAGAGGAAACTTGAGGTATTCAAGGAAGACCTGCAGGGAGACTGAGCACACTTCCCAACAATGCAGGAACAGGTTCAGGGTGAGAGAGATGCATCTTCTTTTGTTGACTTTGTTGGCAAGCTGATTGTAAACTTCCACAAACGTTTTGACAGCTTCAGTCTTGGACAGCAACTCACCTTGTTCATTCAGAACCCATTCCTCATCACAGATCTCAGGGGGTTCTCCATATGCAACTAGTCGATCTCCAAGCAGATGTGGCCCTGAAAGAGCATTTTGGAGGAAATGACCCTGCCACTTTTTGGCTCCAAATGGTCTCGGAGACAGCTTTCCCAGGTCTGAGGAAAGTAGCCCTGTACATCTTGACCATATTCGGCTCCACATACAGCTGTGAGGCAGCTTTCTCCACCATGATCATAGTGAACATAGTGAGCACCTACATGTGTATGAGAATAGCCCTGACACCATTCCAGCCCAGATTTAAAATCCTGGCAGGACAAGCTAAAGCTCACTGAACATAAGAAAGTGGAGGAGTGAGATATAAAAGGGAAAGAAAGAGAAAACAAGGTGTTAAATCTGTTAAATTGTTTATAGATGGTTCATTATAAATTGGTTGAGACTGTAAAGATGTGAAATGGAGTTAAAAAAATAGAAAAAGGGAAACAAGCTTTTTCAAAAATTAAGCACTTTATTTTAAGATGCACATTAAAAAAAGCTTAAATGCAACCTATATTTTACTTGAAATTAGAAAATAAAATGTATTATTAAAGTACCCTATTATTTATAATTCAATATTCAACTTATAATTGAAGGGGCCAATTATGGATCGGTGCAGCTTCTGCAGTAATGCGGTCGATGTAAAGGTCTGTCGTGGTGAAGAAAGAGCTGAGCCGCAAGGCGAAGCTCTCGATTTACCGGTCAATCTACGTTCCTACTCTCACCTATGGTCATGAGCTTTGGGTCATGACCGAAAGGACAAGATCCCGGATACAAGCGGCCGAAACAAGCGGCCCTTCTCCGCAGGGTGGCTGGGCGATCCCTTAGAGATAGGGTGAAAAGCTCTGTCACCCGGGAGGAGCTCAGAGTAGAGCCGCTGCTCCTCCACATCGAGAGGGGTCAGCTGAGGTGGCTTGGGCATCTGTTTCGGATGCCTCCGGAACGCCTTCCTGGGAAGGCCCGTCTCACCGGGAGGAGACACCGGGGAAGACCTAGGACACGCTGGAGGGACTATGTCTCCCAGCTGGCCTGGGAACGCCTCTGTGTCCCCCCGGAAGACCTGGAGGAAGTGTCTAGGGAGAGGGAAGTCTGAGCATCTCTGCTTAGACTGCTGCCCCCGCGACCCGGCCCCGGATGAGCAGAAGAAAATGATGATGATGAACTTATAATTAATTTGTATTATCAATTTATAATTCAAGTTCAATATGAAAACTGACAATAAATATTGTTTAAATATTATTCGATGAACAATTACAATTGAATTGTACGTTCTTTATTTTATTTGAGAGTCAGTTGTTGACTACATACATACATTGATACAACTACTAGAGTACTTCAGTATGTGTGGCACTGAATCATAACGCAAGTTAGACATGATGCTCCGGACCTTTGCTTGAGGTAATTTGGTCTAACTGGACCTCTTTGAATTTTTATTGAATACCCCTGCACTAGAGGCAGCAGTACACGCATGTACCTTTAATTTAAGTTTAGCTAGGGAGTTGCGGTGGGGGATGGTGGCCGGACATAAATGCCACCGACTCAGACCCCAATGCCTGCAAGTTCAAATGACGAGAGATACACAATATTATTCCTAACCTTAACCCTAACCCCACGGGAGTACTACCAAATGTTACCTCATAACCACTGTTAGGAGCGCAGCACTTCCCTCTGCATTAATCATAATTTGACTGTCACCAAAGCAGACGTCAACAATGTAGATTTGACAGTCCATTTCCTTAAGAGTGCAGTGCATATTGTGGACACACAAGCCTTATTACATAAACATATTAATTTAACATGATTTCCACAATATATTAAAATCCAGAGTAATTAGAATAGAATAAGTAGTTAGTTAACATTTTGTTCCCTTCAGTCTCTAATACTGTCTAGCTGTCTCCCACAAATAGCATTGTTCACCCTTTACCAGAGCATGCCATGCTCACGGCGAACTACTATATGTGCGCATATGCTTTGAGCCAAACGTCTGTGCTATCAACGAGGAGGGAGCTCAATAGTGTATCTCGCTTACCAAACCAGAATTAAATTGTTTAGCTTTTTTGCTCTGTGATGGCAATTTCTAAAATTCCAAAGTTCTATGAAAATGGTAGGTAAGACAGGAAAAATCAATTGCGCAATAAACGGTTTTAATCTTGCTTGCAAGGAGAAAGTATACAGGTTACAAAGTAACGGTGGATAGTTTCTAAATAAAAACATCATTTCGACAGTATTTATTACATAGGAAGAAGGGGTGTGGTAAGATGCTGCCATCTGTTTCATGTCAATCAAACACCTTTCCTTTGTTCTATCAAATGCTATCTTCCCCCACCTTATCCTTCCTGCCATACTGTAGTGTTTACCCAAAGGGGCCAACTGACCTTACTGCCCCCTGTTGTATATCTTCTCCTATCCTGTCCTAAAACCCATTGATCTGCATCTGGACAGACAATAGATGTCCCCTATGCAAATACCAGGTCCCACACATTCCTGTACCTATCTTAACAGTGGGACTCAGTCCTTTATACAATCAGAATACATTGTATAAGAAATTTCCACAACAATCCATCCTCTTGATACCATGTCAAACCTTGGTATCAAACCTTAAACAGTTCACTCATTAGGATGTAGACTGCAACAAAACAGTACTCTTTAACAACATGACCCAGTCAATATTATTATCCTTAGTGATTAGAGAACTGAGCAAACTGAAATGTCTGGATCCTCCCTTACATTCTTCTAGATCATTACCTTCCGTATAAACTCCAAGATCACACATTGTCATCATACAGAATCATAACATAATACAGCAAAACTTTTATGTTAAAATCATCATAAACACCTATCACTGAATGCATCCTTCAATTCATCACTGTTACAAAGTTCTCTCATGCCAATTGCTCAATTCGCTGAAAAGTCCTCTCCATGGTTCAATTTGGATGTCCTTCCAAAGTCATCACAACTGTTCTGCTCCTTCAAACGTCAGACAGTCAGTTATGAACCATTTCTTTGACAGGTCGATGTAACAGAACGAAAAAGTCAGATGTATATTCCAAGGTGTTGTCCTTCATAGCTCAAATGCAGACACAGCTCTTGTTGTCTCCATTCTAGCTGCTTTATCAGCCAGGCCAGGAGAATCTGTGTGTTCTCCTTTGTGAACTCCAAGATGACCAGTTTTAGCTAAAGGTTCTAGAGCTAAAGGCCATGTAGAAAGTGACTGGTTACTAGCACCCGAAAATTCACTTTTCCCTCAGTGACTTCAATTCACTGCGTCTAATCTTTCAACACTGAAATCCTCGTGTAGCGTGTCGTCGACCCCAGGTTCCTCTCTCAGCTACCTGGACAGCAGATGAGATGTACCTGGTATGGACCCAATCAGCGTTGCATGATGTTGTGCAGTAGATCTTTCCTACGCCTCCATCCTCTTGGTCGGAGGTTGCCTTCTCCATCACATTGCAGAACCATCAGGACTCGAGTCAGTCCAGCTCACAGGAACCCAGCATCCTGTAGACGTGCAGCACCTAGACGTGCAGCGAGCCAGAGTCGACTCCTCTCTCAGCTGTAGGACAGTCTGTCTGTGTGTCTGTGAGATCCATCTCACCTCAGCCACCTCACAGTTGTCCTTTTAAGCCAAGCTCAGTCTCTCTCTGGGCTCCAACAAGTCCTCTGTTGTCGAATCGCTTTCAAGTGTTCTGTATCTGAATGTGTGAATTATCCTTGAGAAGATTAGTTCCAACTGCACAGTACATCATCACATATGTCCATCACATTAGCTCGTTGCATCTCGCTGATACATTAGAACTACACACTATTAAACACTCAAACCCTATATTTCCAATATCTCTCTACTTCTTCTCTCCAAATAGATTAGAACAGTTGAAATCAATTACAGTATCGTTATAACATTAACATCTCTGGTGCTTCTGTTCTGCTAGTGTAGCAAAATCACAATTCCACTCTTTTCTATAGTTGGTGTAACAACCAACACAAAGAACAGAAGAACACAATTTCACATTTCTCATTACTGTTCCAAAAACTCATCAGTTAAGATAGTTTGCTTTCATTGAAGTTCCACTCTCTAAGAGCAGTTCATGAACAATTCTCAGTTCACCTATATAATTTACATCTGATTGTGTTGTATCGGAACTACAATCAAATTCACCCATTGTTTGACATATAGGATCAAATACCTCATTTCAAATCAAACATTTCACACCATCTTGAAGGTCAGCTAACATAACTGTTATTTAGCCTAATTTCTCTACAAGATGAAACTTAGTGTGAACTTCTCAATCTCTTCTTATTATCCTAGCACATCAAACACTCTGAACTCCTGTCATAAATCATGACCCCCCCTTTTTACTCCTTTATCCCCTCAGGGCTCTCCCTGGAGTGGGGGGTGGTCTACTGACCTAAGGATAACAGACCCTGGTCTTGGAGGATTGTCACCTTATCACTAAGGGACACTGTTGTTATCTTGAAACACCCCAGGCATTGACAATAGTAAAACAACCTTTTTTCTCTTCATTCACCTCAAAGAAACCTCTGTTAACCATTAACTTTCCAATGATTGCTTACTAGGACAGAACTTAAATTAGAATTAGAATACCCAATTTTGATAATGTCTGTTTCTCTTCTAAAGAGTCCAAACAAGTTAAAATCCATCTCAAACTGTTTTTTTTGTGTCAGTGAGTGGAGTGCTCCAGTGGGTCTGTACCTCTCTTTACAATTTAGACTATGTAAGACTTCTCAACTTGGTTTACCCGAAATATACATTGATGCAGAATTATTTTCTCAATATCAAATTAAAACATGGCAACATTTTGTAAACATGTAAGGAATAACAAAATGTGCTCCCTGCACGTTTTTACCCACTTATTCCATAATGCATAAGATTAATATGATTACTTCTAATCAAATATTAAACTAACTGAACAGTAACACACCCATCAAATTAGGTATTGCTTAGCTACACCATTTCAAAATGGCAAGATGTATTCTACTCAACCATAACCATGTTAGATTTCACATAAAACATACATTTCAAAAACCCAATTTGACAAACTAGATTATTCACGTAACTTCTTTAAGTACCTATTTAATTCGCTTTGAACTCTAAGTTCAACTCTTTTCCACTATAGATAATCATTTCATACAATCCCCCCCTGCTTTCAAGACAGAAAATGACTTCAAGCTTGAAAGCAGAACCATTACAGGACCGAAAATGAAAAGAAAATTCTAACATGCATTCAGTAAATGTCGCAAACTGAATATCCAACCAAAACAACCGAAAATAAGAAAAACAAAGGAAATAAAAACTGTACCACACACACGGTCGCTCGTGTGAAGGAACTCCCAAAGTAGCTAATCAAAATTTGCATTTCCACAGGGAACGGCCAAACTAATTTGAGACCAACAAACATCATGACTCAATTTACCTCCTAAACTCTAGGGAATTTTCTCAATTTTAGATGTAAGTCTACGTCATTCAAAATAGTGCCAGTCAGCCAAAATCTCTACTTTCACGCATATTTCATGCAAATACATCAAATTTGTACTAGCAATTAACAATGTTGGATGACTTAAGGTCTTCACCCATACTACAATTTGATTTGAAATCATAAATGTAAACATTAAAGCAACCAAAAGGAAAACTTATTCAGCTTTCACTTAATGTTTTATCATCCCAAAACTGAACATGTGTTGGTAAAATTACCACGTGTGAGAACAGGCTGAACACTCGAATTTAACCCTTAGTAATATGCTACCTTGATATAATGTTAAGGGTGGCGGAAGCCATCCCAGTGGACCTGCCCACCCTTCCTGAAGCTCTGAGCTCAACACATATATGGTAAGCCATTAGCAAGGCCAAATGTTCCTTTATGGTCCCCAGACCATCCTCTCAATTTAGCCTACATCGTTCGTTAACTGAAGATTCTAGATTTAGTGTCCAACCTATCTAATATTTTTGCAGTTTGTAAAAATGTGCTTATCATTATCTATACAACAACTCAACATTATGGTGGAAATTAAGAAACTCTTAAGAATGGCACTCCAGGCAGAAAACAGATTTATGACGTCACTATAATCAAGGTACAATAAGAAATCCAAAGGAAACTCAATGTAGCCTTAAACACCTTTACATCAATACCCTATTTGTTCACAAACGTACCATTCCAGAATTTAAATTCCATGAACAAGTATCATGCGTTGGTTTTAAAAACACAAGTATTATCCCAGTTATCGTTAGAAAACACCTTTATTTAACCAAACTCAATTTAGCATTTAAAATAGGACGTCTAATTTTAGGTTAATTTAAACGGAGAATAAACTGGCTTTGGCTATTTGGGGAATAAACAGACCGTAGTCATTTTACACTCTTTTGCAGGCTATGACTATATTGGCTGAATCCAGTCTTCATGGAAAACAGCATGTTATCTTAATACTAAAACTTTCGCTATGGTCTGCATCCCACTCCATACAAGGAGAGAGAAAACACTATTTTAACCCCTCATTACGAAACCACGAGACCATATTTTACCAAATCACAGAATCATCATTATACCAATTTCCAAGCTATCCCTCTAATTATATTTCGGACAATATTCTCTTAAACACTTAAGTTAGCAGGCTAACACTCCCACGTGTGCCAGCCATCAGGCAAATTCAATTTCAACACAATTTCAGCACAAAGGGAAAAGCCAAAAGAGTAGGCCTCGCATAATAACCATGTTAACAACGCAATGTAAGCGTTCGCCCAAACGCACACCAAACAAGAAGAAACATTGCGATTACAAATACTTCCAAGTTAACACCAACCTCGGTAAACGAGATCCAATATTCTATCAAGGAATACTCAATGCAGCCAATCGGATCCCTCGTGCACAGGGAATACCAAAATGGACAAATGCATTTACTAGATGATGACCACAAACAGAACAAACACATGTGGCGCGTGCATATACAACTTCTGTAGCATACTGATCCAAACCATAAGCTGACCAACAATTGCGGCAATTTACAGGAAAGTATGAGATCCAATCTCAATTGCATATTTAAGTCCAACCTAAATTGCAGACGTTCAAGCAGTCCAACCGCTTATAATCCAGCACTAATCGCAACGCAATAGGTTAGCAGCATAGGAATGGTTGTCAGGCCTAACTACAGTCGCTATTAACCAAAACACCACACTTCAAACATCAACATACAGGAGCATGCTATACTCCATCACGCAGTCCAACTGCTGCACGGGAATTGGTGTCAGGACATGGAACAAAAACGACATGTTTCTAACTACAGCCGCCCTGACTGCAATACTCAAAAAAACTTCTAGTCACCATACTTACTCAAATCCATCTATCAATTTCTACAAAACCATCAAATCATCAACCACATTGTTTACTAAAGCATATGAAAACTGTATTAAGGGACAATCTCACCGGTTGATGCTCCCTCTGGTCCCCTGTCTGACCGTCCGCACCCCTCCCTCAGGCGGTTCAGCGTTCCTGCGTGTTCCCGTTGAATCACTCGCGGCAAGGCCAAAGATATTACGGGTGTGTACACCTGGTGTATACAACTCCCCACTTTTGGAACTTTTCTTGAAACTCGTAGACATGCTCAACACTTCCAAAGCGGAGCAGAAAACGGCCTCCAGCGGCCCACAGCATTTCCACGTTCACAACGAAAAAGTCCACAGAGCTTGGCCACGTTATGACTCCAACGATGCAGTGTCCCGATCGGGCCTCCAAAGAGACCCACCTATCGGTCCAGCTGAACTCCGCGGGGTGGGGTGACGGGCGATCAGAGGAGAACGAGCCATCTAACCTGAGCAAAAAAACTACAACACAGATCAATATACTCCACACTGTCTACACACCGTAGCCTACGCTTTCCAAACAACTTTTCATACGTTACCACGGCCATCTACCTCCAATCAGCCCGACAGGCCGCGCATCCATCACCGAATGAAAACGCCAGTCGCCGGAAAACCCTAATAACACTCAAAGAAACATTGTTCACATGTCCAAACACCATATACGTCAGTGATAATTTTTGCCGGTCCAGCGTAAACACGAGAGACCGCCAAAGATTTACTGTCGCACGTCCCCATGTTTCAGATTTACCCAGTAAATCTAATTTATACTCAACCAACCAGAAAGCGAAGTCAAGCTCGTCAGCCCACAAATGAGATTTTAAAAAGGTCCAACCTTTTACTGCAGATTTTAAACTATAAAGTCCAACTTTAAGTTTTTAGACCGTATTGCGTTCTTGCCTCCAAATTCAATTTCCGCAGGAAACCTGTACTGATCAAGCACGAGTCACAGCTCCCGTCAGGCACTCTTTCTCAGCCCGTCAAAGGATAAGCCTTTTCTGGACGATACTAGAATTCCAGAGCTTTCTCTGGCCGTGCACGGTTAACCTGTTAGGAAAGGACTCGAACCGATCAGGATTAGGATCCCGGACGTGCCCCCAAATTGTGATGGCAATTTCTAAAATTCCAAAGTTCTATGAAAATGGTAGGTAAGACAGGAAAAATCAATTGCGCAATAAACGGTTTTAATCTTGCTTGCAAGGAGAAAGTATACAGGTTACAAAGTAACGGTGGATAGTTTCTAAATAAAAACATCATTTCGACAGTATTTATTACATAGGAAGAAGGGGTGTGGTAAGATGCTGCCATCTGTTTCATGTCAATCAAACACCTTTCCTTTGTTCTATCAAATGCTATCTTCCCCCACCTTATCCTTCCTGCCATACTGTAGTGTTTACCCAAAGGGGCCAACTGACCTTACTGCCCCCTGTTGTATATCTTCTCCTATCCTGTCCTAAAACCCATTGATCTGCATCTGGACAGACAATAGATGTCCCCTATGCAAATACCAGGTCCCACACATTCCTGTACCTATCTTAACAGTGGGACTCAGTCCTTTATACAATCAGAATACATTGTATAAGAAATTTCCACAACAGCTCCCAACTCTGCTTTGCTCTGTTAACGTTTTTAGGTGAAAGTCAGAGCTGTAGATCATCACATTAGACTGTACTTTCCAATGTGAATGAAACAACCACATGTCTGCTTATGCATGTTTATGTAAATTTAATTGCCTCCTTAAGTATATTAAGCTGAGATAAATACACCAAATATATAGCCAATCTACCCTAATGTATATATTGATGATAATATTGTGTTGATATGGCATAACTAAATGTTTTTTGTCCTGCACGTTAACGGACATTTGTCTTTGTCTAAAAGTTATCTTATGACTAACAGCGAGGCACTAACTGCAGTGAATTTCACAAAAATAGATTAAACCATTTTATGTAAAATACAAAATAAGTATTGTCAGGGAAATTTCTTACACTGATGTGTTCCTCCTGATTAAAGACTGAGTCCCCATGTTTAGATAAGTAAAGGAATGTAGGTAGAGTGGGGTCTGGTGTTTGTCTCAGGGAGACATCCTTGAACAGCATCCTTGACCGGCACTAGTGGATTAGTTACTCGTAAATTAGTTAATCTGTATAACACTTTTAGGGTCTATCCTTGGGTGTCCAGACATTGTGGCTCCTAAAAGGTTGAATAGGTTTACCATGTGAATGTGTTTTATTGACACACATATTACCACACCCCTTTTTTCCTCCTTTAAATTATGATGCTTGTCCTGTTTTACTTTAGAGATTATTCATTGTTACTTTGTAACCTGTGTATTCTCTCCTTGCAAGAATAAACTGTTTATTGTGCATTTGAGTTTTCCTCTGTCTTACCTACCATTTCCGGAAATCGTCTGGACTTTAGAAATTGCCATCACAGTATATATCCTAAGTAGCAAGCACGTTTATTTATATAGCACAATTCATACATAGAAGCAATTCAATGTGCTTTACAAAGAAAAGCAAAATATAAAAATGCAATAGAATAAAAAGAGTCTGATTGTTACAATCTGCCAGTATCTCCACCTGGTATCTCAATCCTTGCACTCCAGTGCTTTGATGAACCCGTCAGTCCCTTCATGAGATAATCTCTGCATCAATGTCTTACCCAGACTTGCATTACAGAAAACTTGCATTACAGAAAAATCAAGTAACGGTCATGTAATTTCTCTTGTATCGTATCAAAGTTAAAAAATCTGGTATTGTGACATCCCTACCTCTACAGTGTTTTGCTACAGTGAACATTAATTAGTGTTACATTGTGTTATATAATGCTGTGCTACAGTGTTATGTTGTGCTACAGTATGGTCTCAGTGTGTGTGTTTGTGTTACCTTAAGCAGGGCTACAGTTTGGGCTGGGTAGCAGATGGATGTTGCTGCCGTCATCAATGCCAATGGAACAACCAGCTTTTTTACACGAGAACCTGACAAACACACACACAAATATAGCTATCATAAAATAGTACAAGTTCAAAATTATTTTACAAATCAAATGTTTTTTATGAAGCCTGTTCCGAACATGACAAATGGCTGTCCAGCATTTGAAGCACTTTAGATGTATAAAGAGGAGAAATGTTAATACTGTGCATGTCAAATACTTCAAGCTCAGAGTGGAGGAAACATTGACAGCACTATTGTTGGTCCTGGTGCAACGTATTACAGCAAGCAAAATTCAGTTTGGACATGTACGGCAATGTAGGGCTTAAAATTGGTATGGTGTATCAATGGTGCTAAACTGTCAAGTCGGTCAGTTGATAACACAGTTCAAACACCAGTTGATATAACACCAGAAAATCACAAAATGTGTGTTACCTCTCCGAGTTAACATCATGCCCACCAGGCCAGTCAAAGTAACTGAGGCCAGTCTGGGGAGGAAGCCAGAGGGAGGGTCCTTCAGGTAGTGGTACACATCTATAATGTCAATATCAACAACAAAGGATTATTAACACATCTGTAACCTCAATATCAACAACAAAAGATTACTAAACGCATCTGTAACATCTGTAAAACCTTAAGGATTTTTGGCTAAAATGTTAGAGTGGCTAAAATATTACTACCCCTGTTTGTAACTGTATTTTGTGATGGCAATTCCATGTATCGACACTCTTAAAGGAGTAAGAAACAGAGACAAAGTTCTCTTGGCACATTCTAACAGTTTTATTAGCTATTATACAAATATGAGAGACGCGTCAAACGCTTACAGACATAATCATCCGAGGAGTCTCTAACTCCATACATGAACAATACATATTTATTACATAGAAAAAGGGGTATGGTAAGTTGTTGCCCATTGGTCTCATGTCAATCAAACACATGCCCTTTGTTCTATCACATGTCCTGGGCTTGACATGGTGTCTTCCCTCATGTGGTTAACTTTCTCAACCCTTAAGGGAAACTTAAAGCATCTACCCAACAGGTCGGCAGATGATTAACCCTACAACCTACTGTGACTTTGTCTAGGCAGGAGGACATGGCCCAAATACCTAATAATCCTCTGATATTATACAGACGTGTGTCACAATCAAAGTAAAGATTTACATACCAGCCAATAGAAAGACAGACATTTCTCAAATGTACCTTAGTTCAAAATTTCCATAATTTACAGAGTAAGGAACAGGGCTAGTAGATTATTAACACATTTTTTCAATATATATTTTCCCAGTATTCATGTTAAGTTAGTCTGCGCCCAATATTATATATCCACTTGAAAAAGAAAACGATTTTGTGAACTGAAATTAACCCAAGAATATCCAAGTGTAAATAGGCAATGTATAATGCAATTTTTTTATTATTTAATAGTGCATTCAAAAAACCCACATAACTAGAGTGAACAAAACATTATTGGGGTTTTAGGGCACGCTGTTAGGGGGAGGAAGAGGATCGATGAAGAAAATGAACCCAGAGGACAATGAGATAGAGACTAGGGATAATGAACCCAGAGGACAATGTGATGGAGACTAGGGATAATGAACCCAGAGGACAATGTGATGGAGACTAGGGATGATTTGGTGCAAAAAAATGTTTTACCTCCTGTTGTTTATTAATATTTTGGGTCCAGAGAGATGTCAGAACCTAATGTAATATGCAAAACCTGCAACATGGTGGTTGGAACAACATGCGGCAACAGAAACTTATTTCAACACCTGAGACAGCGCCATAGGGACTTGCATGAAAAATGAGGGGCAATGAGGTCTCTTGCCAAAACCAAAAACACATTGCAAACCCAGCCAAGACCAGCCAAACAATCAGGGGCGGCAGAACTGTTTTATGATGGGGGTGTAGGATTTCCTATTTTACTGGGCATATACACTCACCTAAAGGATTATTAGGAACACCTGTTCAATTTCTCATTAATGCAATTATCAAATCAAACAATCCCATGGCAGTTGCTTCAATGCATTTAAGGGTGTGGTCCTGGTCAAGACAATCTCCTGAACTCCAAACTGAATGTCAGAATGGGAAAGAAAGGTGATTTAAGCAATTTTGAGCGTGGCATGGCTGTTGGTGCCAGACGGGCCGGTCTGAGTATTTCACAATCTGCTCAGTTACTGGGATTTTCACACACAACCATTTCTATGGTTTACAAAGAATGGTGTAAAAAGGGAAAAACATCCAGTATGCAGCAGTCCTGTGGGCGAAAATGCCTTGTTGATGCTAGAGGTCAGAGGAGAATGGGCCGACTGATTCAAGCTAATAGAAGAGCAACTTTGACTGAAATAACCACTCGTTACAACCGAGGTATGCAGCAAAGCATTTGTGAAGCCACAACACGCACAACCTTGAGGCGGATGGGCTACAACAGCAGAAGACCCCACCGAGTACCACTCATCTCCACTACAAATAGGAAAAAGAGGCTATAATTTGCACGAGCTCACCAAAATTGGACAGTTGAAGACTGGAAGAATGTTGCCTGGTCTGATGAGTCTCGATTTCTGTTGAGACATTCAGATGATAGAGTCAGAATTTGGCGTAAACAGAATGAGAACATGGATCCATCATGCCTTGTTACCACTGTGCAGGCTGGTGGTGGTGGTGTAATGGTGTGGGGGATGTTTTCTTGGCACACTTTAGGCCCCTTAGTGCCAATTGGGCATTGTTTAAATGCCACGGCCTACCGGAGCATTGTTTCTGACCATGTCCATCCCTTTATGAGCACCATGTACCCATCCTCTGATGGCTACTTCCAGCAGGATAATGCACCATGTCACAAAGCTCGAATCATTTCAAATTGGTTTCTTGAACATGACAATGAGTTCACAGTACTGAAATGGCCCCCACAGTCACCAGATCTCAACCCAATAAAACATCTTTGGGATGTGGTGGAACGGGTGCTTCGTGCCCTGGATGTGCATACCACAAATCTCCATCAACTATCCTATCAATATGGGCCAACATTTCTAAAGAATGCTTTCAGCACCTTGTTGAATCAATGCCACGTAGAATTAAGGCAGTTCTGAAGGCGAAAGGGGGTCAAACACAGTATTAGTATGGTGTTCCTAATAATCCTTTAGGTGAGTGTAAGTAAAGGTGTAATTTAACAAAAAATATGCACAGTAATACCGATATATGATTAATTGATCAACAACAGGTCATTTCTTATTTATACGTTTTTTTTCTTCTTTTTACCTTTATTCAACCAGGAGAATTTTTTTTTTTAGATAAATCAGAAAGACATAAATAAATAACAGAGACAGTCATGCATTATTCAGTCAAACCCATCAAAAGGATCTGTTAATTGTTGTTTATCGTTATCGCAAGTCAAATCAATCACAATTTCTAGTAAAAACAAGAAACCAGGCAAGCCTAGTTCAGCCAACCCGTAACAGAAATCGTTGGCATTTTGAGATTTGAACCCAGGTCACCCACATGAAAAGCTGTGTCCTTAACCACTACACCACGGAGATGTACATTTGACAGGTGTCGGTATAGCCTCTTGTCTCTATCCTGAACAAACCCTCTTATGCCACTGGCCATTCGTGAATTACATTGATACAGTTAAACTGACTAACATTATAATGCCAACATCAGATGATGCCAACATCAGGTTTCCAAGCATTTATAACCCCTTTAAGGATATCTGATGTGCAATGACAGCTCAAAACTTTAAGCAAGCAGATAGCCCATCGCAAGCAACGGGGCGGCCAACGCCCAAGTATTCCCCTGCAACCAATCAATTGGTTCAAAGTCAGTCAGCTGTCCACAAACAAGGGGTTGGCCAAATCCCAAGCATGTTTCTAACATGCCCATTACCAAACAAGTAGGACTGCTTAGTGAGACACAGGATTTAGCATAGCAATGGGCCAGAGTACAAGCCTCATGGTTTCCACTTTGGTTGAGTATCCAGCAGATAGGCCAGAGAGAGAACAGGTAGCCCAGGCCAGCAGAAACTTATCAACAGAGTCATGGAATACTGACCAAAAATATTTAAAAATCGAATAGGTCAAAATCAATCAATCAAAATGTATTTATAAAGCGCTTTTTACAACAGCAGTTGTCACAAAGTGCTTTACAGAGACACCCGGCCTTAAACCCCAAGGAGCAAACAACAGTAGTGTTGAATTTCAGTGGCTAGGAAAAACTCCCTAAGAAGGTCGAATTTTAGGAAGAAACCTAGAGAGGACCCAGGCTCAGAGGGGTGACCAGTCCTCTTCTGGCTGTGCCGGGTGAGATATTAAGAGTCCAATTGGAATAATAAATACATTTCTCTGGGCTAAATCCAGAGTATATTTGATTTTAGACTAGGTCAGAAGTATGACCAGGTGGACAAGGACAGGAACAGCAACGGTCCCCCCAAACCAGGTAATCCGCAGGTGAGGACCAGGACCTGAGAAAAGTTAGTAGTACATCCCTCATGTCCCCCAGCACAATAATATTGTGTATAGGTGAATAGGTGTACTGGAGAGGTGACAGCAAGACAACCTCCAAAAGGGGAATGATTTTGCAGGTGGTGGGCATAGACAGTTGGTCTCTCCTTATCCTTCCTGACTGATTCTTCTCCAGTTTTGCGTTTTACTGGTAGCATGAGGTGGTACCTGCATCCCACTGTAGAATCTGAGCATTAACAATTACAATATGAATGTACGTTTCATTGGAAGTGAATGTGCCTAGATAATGAGAACAACAGAAACCTCTCTGTTTAGATTCTCTCAGTAGGTAGCTGTTGTGTTTTCTGTTGATTACTAACTTGTTATTTGTTACTTTCGTTAATTACATGTTTACTTTAAACAAAGGCTACAAATGTTGCAAGTATCACTTATGGAGAAACCGTAGCCTAACAGTGTAGTGCCTCTTTAAGAGAAGAGTGAGCTGTGAAACATGTGACCAGTGTTTACTATGTTTAAAAGGAAGCGCGTTTCATTCAGTTGTTATGACTTTCAACCCGGTGTGCAGCCACTTGGTAAGCTCTCTGTTTTCTTGTCTGTTTATGAAGTACGCTTCATGTTGTCCACTGTCGCCGTGTTATTGTTGTACTGTGTTTACGTCCATTGAACGTAAGATAATATTTATACTATGCTCTGGTAGATCTAAGCAGTTTAGCTAACTGATAAATATAACGCTATGCTCTATAGTTTATAAGTTGACGAGGTGGCAGCCGTGGGACATGGAGCCAACATTTTAACCTTATAGCCTTTCTATACCATACGTGTCTATTTGTGATTATTTCTTAGCTTTATAAATGGTTGAAGTATGAATCGCGGACAGGTATTTCCTGGTTTGCCGTGGGAATTGTGGGAGCTGTAGTTTTCTGCTTGCAGAAGACTTTGCATAGGTTTGGTAGGATTTGAGTATGGTGTATAATGTTCGAAATATGAAGCGTGTACTTGATGATTATGAAATATGCTATTTATAGTCATATTAATATTATTGTGTACTTGATAAATGCTATTTATTGTTGCTTATTATTATTGGGCTATTGAGGTAAACTGATGCGGGTTGTAGCTAGTATGTTTGAAATGTTGTATTTTATATCATTTCAGGTTTATTACCTGCTGGTTATTCTTTATGGAAAATAAACAAATTAAACAGAAACGCTGAGTAATATCCTTTGTACACTGGGTTGCCCTTTCCGTGGGGAGATAACGGAACAGTAGCGCTCTAATGACAGGAATGTTTACGATGGCCATATGGCATGGGGGTTGACTCCTAAAAAGTTAGAAACGCCCTTAATGTATAGGCTAGCTGGTAATCAACATTACAGGGAGAAGAGATTGACTGAGATGAGATTGAGGTTGTGTAAGGAAGACCAGGTCCGTAACCTCATGAACAAGACTTTCTAATGCTGCAATAAATAATATACTTTCTCTCTCCCTTGACAAACGGGTATGCTAATTATTACAACCACTATACAAAACGGCCGATTTCTAACACGATGCTGCCGCGACCCGATGGATATGTTTTAACGATTCTGCTGAACTTCAGCTGGAGAGCTTAGGGGCTCGATTTGCAATCGCGAGGAAGAAGTTGTTTTTCCCGGTTACTGGTTGCTGAAAACAACTGAACAGTGAGTCATTAAACTACGCCATAGAACGAACTGTCAAGATTGCAAAAAGCGTTAGTTTGTCAAACAAGCCCTATGACGACCCGACTAGGCCGTGATTTTTATTGCGTGGAATCTGTCTGCGGGTGCGGACAGTCCGTCTCAATTTGTTGGGGCGTTGACCGGTGTGCTTCAGTGCTGAACTGTATTCCAATTATACAGTGACTTGTACAAGTAAAAATATAATGCCGTCCAGTTGTACAAATACAACAAGAGGACTGCAGCCTCTGACGCGCATGATGCGTTCATGTTTAAAAAGCAAGGCGCGAATAGGATACCATCAAGAACGAAAAGGATCATTAACAACGATGCCTGGACTCGAAATGGACAGAAAGAAAAAGAACGTTTTCCGGCTAAACAAGATGGATTCCGAGGAAGTTGTATATGGACAGATGGAGAGTGTGGTACAGACGAAGAGAGAAGACAGAGGAAAGTTAAGATGGCCGAGAAAGGACAACAGTCGAAAGGCGCAAAAGGAGACAATCGAAATGGACGAAGATTCATTCTGTTTGACCACCTGGCTGACCGACAGTAGTCTCAAGATGGAGTCTCTCTTATGGGATCCTGGAATCATGGACAATACTAGGAACTGACGTGAGCTTTCATAATCATTGGTTCAGAGTTCTTAAATGTTTATTTCCTAAAAATGTATCGTACTTAATCATTAAATGAAGCTGGAACTTATCAAGGAAACCTGATCACCTTCCTCGGTAATAGCCAAGCTTATTTAATTAAATATTACATGTAGTTTGAGAAGAAATTGAATGTTATATAGCATGTTTTAATAGGCATTCGAAATAGCCTGTTTTGTTCTGTCATGCTTGAACATGTTTTAATAGGTATTCAAGAAATAACCTGTTTTGTTGTGCTTTGTCATGTGTACTTATGTAATTTTGAGTCAAACGTATTTATTGCGTTGATGATAATGTTTAAAACCGTAAGGCCTCAAGGGGGGTCTCACAATGTAGGTAGGCCTTAATCAAGGCCCACCACGTGGTACTTGTTTGTTGCTTGCTGAGCTGTTCGCTAGCACAAGTGGGTACATCTGAAACCTATGATGAATTAGAATTTGGTACAATGATTTTCTAATCTGGTAAAATAGTCTCTAGGTTGTCTTACAAAAAGGTTAACGTATTGTGTTTTCGCTCTCTTTATATATTGTATAAGTGGTAGGATGAAGAATCCACATGGTGATAGACTTGTACGTTAAGGAGACAAGCAGTGTCCCATGAGGACTGAATTTGAATCCAATATAGTCATAGCCTTAAAAAAAAAAAAAAGGGTAATACAGCTGAAGCGAGTTTATTCCCCAACATAACTATTAGATGTATTTTAAATGCTGAATTGAGTTTGGTTAAATAATATAGTTTCTCTTATTTGTATTTACCAACGATAACTGGGATAATGCTTGTTTTCAAAACCAACACCTGATACTCGTTAATGGAGTTTAAATTCTAAAATGATAAATTGACTAATGAACAAATAGGTAATTGATGTAACAGTGTTTAGGGCCTACATTGAGTTTCCTTTGGATTACTTATTGTACCTTGATTTTAGTGACGTCATACATCTGTTTTCTGTCTGGATTGCCATTCTTAAGAGTTTCTTAATTTCCACCCTAATGTTGAGTTGTTGTATAGATAATGATGAGCACATTTCTACAAACTGCGAAAATATTCGATGGGTTGGACACTAAATCAAAATCTCCAGTTAACAAAGGATGTCGGCTAAATTGATAGGATAGTCTGAGGACCATAAACTAACATTTGGCCTTTTTAATGGATTACCATGAATGGGTGGAGCTCATAGTAGCAACCTTTCCCATTACATCAGAGTAGCCTATTACTAAGGGTTAAATTTGAGTGTTCAGTCTGGTCTCATCTATGGTAATTTTATCAACAAAAGCATATACAGTTTTGGGATAAACAAACATTAAGTGAAAGCTAAATATATTTTCCTCTCAATAGCTTTAATGTTGAAATGTATGATTTTGAAACCAACTGAAGTGAGGGTAGAGACCAAAAGTCATCCCCCATTGTTGATGATAGAACAAAGAAAAAGCATAAAGTTGTGATTTAAGGTTTAGCTGACCGCCACTATTTGGAATAAAAATTAATCTAACTTTGCAAATTCCCTAAAATTTAGGAGGTTATTCAAGACACTGTTTTTCATGAGGTAGTTTGGCCGTTGCCTGTAAAAATGCTAAAGTTGTTTGCTTTAGCTATGCTAATACAATTGCCCTGGTGGTTGCAACAGGTAAACCACTGCACATGGGCTGGAGTTTTTGACTCCTACAATTTAGTTGCACAGTTTATCCCCTGGGGGCCAAACAATTTAGTTAGGCATGTGCCAAGAAACTACAGGATATTATAAATGCATGATAGCCAATTTCACAGACCTGTGTGATGGTACTGTGGCAAAGACAAATTTGAGAGCTGTTTAGCTATGTGGTAAAATTTGTTAATGGGTTATATGGTTTATAATTCCTTCGCACAAGCGACCGTGTTGCACATTGATGTCTTTGTATTAGTGAATGTTCGTGTTTTTTAACTTGTTCACTTTGTTTTGATGAATATACAGGATGCAACTCCTTATCGAATGGATTATAGATCCATCCCTACTACCAATTCTCTATTTTTCATGTCTGTCCTGAAAAGATGGCCAGTGTGGGTTCAGGATGGCGCCTCCTGTAGCCTTATTTGTCATTGTTTTGCATTCACTCATGGTGTCATTTTCCATTGACTTAATGAAGTGAAGGCAGGGGGGATGTATGATATGATAATTGATTATGAATGGAAAGAGTTGAGCTTAGGGCTCAAGGCAAATCCATCACTCTGATGATGGAACTTCTGAGATCCACAAATCCAAGTTTTCAGGACTGATCTATTGTCTTCATTGTTGGGAGTTGACGGAACCAGACCCAGTGGATGAAAGTCAGATGGACTGTTGAACCACACTAATCGTTGTTTTGTAGTTATACTTTCAACAGATCAGGACATCACAACCCCTTTTCTGATGATACATCACGTCACTGACTGGACACAGACAACTGAGTGTGTGAGTACCAGCAACATGTTCAAGAAGGACTTCTACAACCACATTGGTTGAATCTGTTTCAAATCTTCCCGACCACTCACATGGCAGAACGATGACAGGGTCAGATCACTTGGCTTCACACTCCATTTATAGATGTATCGTTGACAGCGAGATGAGGAGAATCCACCTGAGTCCTGAAGGACTCCAAATACTACAGGTCAGAGTACCACGGGCCAGTTGACTGGAAAGGTCACATGGTCCCAACACAGTGGAAGACACTGTTGTGGTGTTAATCTTGATTAAGTGAAGTGTTGGAAACTCACTGTTCCATTATACACCTACACTGACTTGTTAGGACAACCAGGCAATTTGCTGGGTCCACATCACACTGACTGCAATAACTGATTTTGGAACTTTCATCACTGATGCAAGACAAAGAAAACTGAAGACAAGAACTGAAGGACACTTGATTGGAAACTAACTTCTTTCCTTACAACCTAAGATTTTCCTAAATAAACTGATATGATGATTTCATATGTATGAAGGTTTGTTTCTCGCAAGACGGGTGGGAAACTCTATACGATGACAATCCCAATATTGGACTTCGGCGTATTTGTGATGATGCTTAATTATCTACATTAAGATGGCTATCATGGTTTGTTTGGACAGTGAATTGTTCCCTATTATAGATGGTCCCTGACAAAGGTAGAGGTTTTCCCTATTTTAAAGGTTGAAATCTGTCACAGGTACAACAGGATATGCATAAGTCTTTTGTATGATTTTGTCGCATGGATCATGATACGGACAAGGGGGGTTTTGATTGTTCAATGGACTTTGGGGGAAATGTTTTAATCATGATGTCATGTTGAGTCTGGTTTTCTGCTGAACACCGTTAACACTGATAATAACCTGTTGATGTCAATGTTTCTTGACCTTTATAATCTGAGGTGGGGACAGGATTGATGTCATACGTTGAGTTATGTGTCGGAGTGTGGTGTGTCACTTGTCTTGTTTACATTCATTTTCATTTGAGGAACAATAAGACCTGATTGGTCAGATACTCATTTTGTTCTTTCATTTTAGTCATTTGTAACATATGCGTATGGGCCTTTTCTTTTCATTAGGAATTGAATTGTAATGTTTTATCAAACATGTAATGTTTTTCTTTAAATGTTTGATAGGGGGGACTGTAGAATCTGAGCATTAACAATTACAATATGAATGTACGTTTCATTGGAAGTGAATGTGCCTAGATAATGAGAACAACAGAAACCTCTCTGTTTAGATTCTCTCAGTAGGTAGCGCTCTAATGACAGGAATGTTTACGATGGCCATATGGCATGGGGGTTGACTCCTAAAAAGTTAGAAACGCCCTTAATGTATAGGCTAGCTGGTAATCAACATTACAGGGAGAAGAGATTGACTGAGATGAGATTGAGGTTGTGTAAGGAAGACCAGGTCCGTAACCTCATGAACAAGACTTTCTAATGCTGCAATAAATAATATACTTTCTCTCTCCCTTGACAAACGGGTATGCTAATTATTACAACCACTATACAAAACGGCCGATTTCTAACACCACTTAGGTTGCACAGGGATTAGCCCCAATCTTTGCCGCTCGACTCTGCGTCCAGAGGTGTGTAGGTCTTGTAGAGACCCTCTCTCCTGCTGCTTTCTGGGGGTTCTGTCTCTTGAATAGTCTGTTAACGTCCCCCTGGTTGATTGTGAATGGGCCCTGATGTTGTCAGATGTTGTCAGAACTCATTCAGGTCATTGGCAAGTTGCAGGTCATTAATGGAGTGAGGGGATTTAGGCTTGTAGTTGATAATATGTTGGAGGCCTCTCCAAACAGAAGCAGAGTCGTTGGTCAAGAACTGGTTTCTCTCCTTTTCCAAATGCAGCCGTCTGAATTTGGCAGTGAACCAGAGTTTTTCATTGTTGTAACTCACCCTGGTCTGTGTTGACCAAAAATGTCCCAATCAGTGCATTCCAGACATGCACCCAGAGCCTCTGTTACTTCACTGCTCCACTTCTTTGATTTTCGCACTTGGTATTACACTGTAATGATGACATATTTCCTTATTTTGTTTGGGCAGTGTATATTTGCTTCATTGCTTAATAATATACTCACCTAGGCCAACGATGGAGAGGTTTCCAGCTTCTACTTTTACAGAACCAAATGCACCCTGTAGAAAACACAACTCTAGTAAATATATATTCTTCTATATCACAAGGACTGATCCAAGACTTGAACCCCGGTCCAGCAATAATCATGCAAACTCCTTCAAGTACATTGTACACTAACATAAAATCTAATGTTGAAGGCTATATGTTATTAAAATATGTACATATAAACCATAAATATGATATTGTTTTTTCTGTAACACTACAGGGGAGTTACACAAACAGATTAAGCAAAAAAGAAAACTAAGAATCTCCACTGACCTTGATTTCTTTGTCCATGACTATGTGTAACCTGTGTCCGCGAAACTGGCCCTACATTTTCTAAACCATGCAAAGGTATTACCTAAATGGCATCTGAGTAAGGCAACACCATTGGTAATAGTACTAGTGAAAGTAAAAGTAGTAATAGTATCTGCATGGCTTTGGAGTAAGGCAACACTAATGGTAATAGTAGTATTAAGTGAATGGTCTCTGTGTAAGGCAACACTAATATTAATATTAGTATTACCTGAATGGTCTCTATGTAAGGCCACACTAATATTAATATTAGTATTACCTGAATGGTATCTATGTAAGGCAACACTAATAGTAATAGTAGTATTACCTGAATGGACTCTATGTAAGGCAACACTAATAGTAATAGTAGTATGACCTGAATGGTCTCTGAGTAAGGCAACACTAATATTACTAGTAGTATTACCTGAATGGTCTCTATGTAAGGCAACACTAATGGTAATAGTAGTATTACTTGAATGGTCTCTATGTAAGGCAACACTAATGGTAATAGTAGTATTTCCTGAATGGTCTCTGAGTAAAAAAAACACTAATAGTAATAGTAGTATGACCTGAATGGTCTCTGTGTAAGGCAACACTAATAGTAATAGTAGTATGACCTGAATGGTCTCTGAGTAAGGCAACACTAATAGTAATAGTAGTATGACCTGAATGGTCTCTGAGTAAGGCCACACTAATAGTAATAGTAGTATGACCTGAATGGTCTCTGAGTAAGTCAAACACAAATAGTAATAGTAGTATGACCTGAATGGCCTCTGAGTAAGGCAACACTAATAGTAATAGTAGTATGACCTGAATGGTCTCTGAGAAAGGCAACACTAATAGTAATAGTAGTATTACTTGAATGGTCTCTGTGTAAGGCAACACTAATAGTAATAGTAGTATGACCTGAATGGTCTCTGTGTAAGGCAACACTAATAGTAATAATACTACAGTAGTAGTTTTAGTAGTAATAGTAGTAGTGTTATTACCTGAATGGTCTCTCTAACTGCAGTCAATCTTTTCTGTAGTGCCCCCGGCTGTTCCTCTATAAAATGCAGCTCCTGTGGAAAGGGCAGGGGTGTGTAGATGGAAAGCTAAAGAGACAGAATGGGGAAGAGAGGAGGCTCAAAAAGCAGAATTGAGAAAACTATTTATTTTAGACTATCATGGGTCTAAGACCATAGACTGAAACATTTTTACTGAAACCAAATTATCAACAAATTAACTGATTATCTATTCAAAATGGGAAAAAGACATATCAGGAGTAGATATTAAGTGGACATGATATTATCTCGATACTTACTCAGAAAATCTCAGATAATATTCTCCCAACTCTACAAATATCGCGATTCCAGATTTACAGCTTTTTTATTATTTGACCATGCTAAACTGTTCAATTATACGTCCAAACAGCATATTCTGCCAGTATCACTGAATGCACAAATAAAACTATGTCAACCATTGTTTTTTAAGATTTCCAAGTTTTATTACCGGATTTATAAGTGAAAAATTGATGCGATTTCATGAAAAGGTAATCCACTCCATATTCATATGACATGCACTTTCTATAAAGCAAATACAGCTCTGGAAAGAATTAAGAGACCTCTGCAAAATAATCAGTATCTCTGGTTTTACTATTAATAGGTGTGTTTGAGTAAATTGAACATTTTAGGAGTGGTCTCATAATTTTTTCCAGAGCTTCAGTTGATATATAAAGTCTACACACCCTGGTTAAATTGCCAGGTTCTTGTGATGTAAAAGAATGAGACAAAGATAAATCATGTCAGAACTTTTCACACTTTTAATGTGACTTATAATGTGAACAATTCAATTGAAAAACAAACTGAAATCTTTGAGGGGGAAACATTTAAAATAAAAACTTTACAATAACCTGGTTGCATAAGTGTGCACACCCTTAAACTAATACTTTGTTGAAGCACCTTTTTTTTTACTACAGCACTATTTTTGGGTAGGAGTCTATTAGCATGGCACATCTTGACATGGTAATATTTGCCCACTCTTCTTTGCAGGGACGTCTGTCCCTGTCGTTGTCCATCTGGTCATCAATCAATCAATCAAATGTATTTAGAAAGCGCTTTTTACAACAGCAGTTGTCACAAAGTGCTTTACAGAGACACCCGGCCTTAAACCCCAAGGAGCAAACAACAGTAGTGTTGAATTTCAGTGGCTAGGAAAAACTCCCTAAGAAGGTCAAATTTTAGGAAGAAACCTAGAGAGGACCCAGGCTCAGAGGGGTGACCAGTCCTCTTCTGGCTGTGCCGGGTGAGATATTAAGAGTCCAGTTGGAATAATAAATAAATTTCCCTGGGCTAAATCCAGAGTCTATTTGATTTTAGACTAGGTCAGAAGTATGACCAGGTGGAGACTTCATCTCCTCCTAAAATTTAAAACTGGAGGAGACTGAGAAAAGTTAGTAGTGCATTCCTCATATACCCCAGCACAATGCTTCTGACCTGGATTAGGTTTTATAGACTCTGGACGCAGACCAAATGCATTAATGAATTATTAAAACTTGCACACTTAAAATTTTCTACCAGGACATACAGAAGAGGACTGGTCACCTCTCCAAGCCTGGTTCCACTCTAGGTTTCTTCCCAAGTTTCAGCCCCTTTTTGGGAGTTTTTCCAAGCCACTGTGCTTCAACACTGTTGTCGCTTGCTCCTTGGGGTTTCAGGCTGGGTGTTTGGTAAAAACGCTTTGTGACAACTGCTGATGTAAAAAGGGCTTTATAAATATATTTGATTGATTAACTGATTGATTGGCACCCTGTTCACTTTACAGATGAGAGTAGGTTCAGACTGAGCACATGTGACTAACGTGAAAGTGTTTGGAGACACCATAGTGAACATTATGCTGTCTGCAACATCATCCAGCATGACCGGTTTGGAGATGGATCAGTGATGGTCTGGGAAGGCCTGCTTTACTCTGTGACCCAGAGAACTCTAGGACCCATCACTAACAATACCCCCCGCCTCTCTATCCTACTGGACTCTGACACTACCTTGCAAAGTCTGATAATTAATGTTTTCAGTTGTTACCGGTACATGTCTACCTCGGGAACCTCACTTCTGCTATCCCTGCATTACAGTTGCACATGCACCTTGCACATTCAATAAGCCTCTTTGCACATTTAAAACTGCCATCATGCTTGCATTTTTTACAGTTGTTACATATACATGTCTACCTCGGGGACTTCATTGCTGCTATCTCTGCATTCCAGTTGCACATGCTTCCTTACTCCTTTAATTAGCCTTGATTACACATCTAGAATGTCATTTAGAATTGCCATTTGTACGCATACAACTATTATCCCACTTGTAACATTCATTATACTTAATAGTATTATCTCAATTGTAACATACACTATACTTAATACTATGATCCCACTTGTAACATACTCTATACTTAATACTATTATCCAACTTGTAACATACCTTATACTTGTACATTTTCTGCCCTCCTCTATTTGCCTTAATTGCACATTTAGTATTGCCATTTGTACTGCATTTGCCTTTATTGCACATCTATACATTCCACTTATTATATACATATACTTGTAAATACTTTTACATTTTCTGCCCCCTTCTATCTGCACTTCTGGTTAGATGCTAACTGAATTTTGATGTACTGTACTGGTACTGTTCAATGACAAAGTTGAATCTAATATTAATATCCTTGGAGAGTCACACAGACCTCCACGCGCTAGCCAACGGTACCCTGTCTGCTGTTAGGTACCGGGATGAAATCCTCAGACCCATCGTCAGAACTTACGCTGGTGCAGTGGGCCCTGGGTTCCTTGTGGTGCAGGACAATGCCCGGCCTCATGTAGCCAGAGTGTGTAGGCAGTTGCTGGATGACAAAGGCATTGATACCATTGACTGGGACTCACGTTCCCTGGAACTGAATCCTGAGAACCTGGGATGTTTGTATCGGTGCATCCAACACCACCAAGTAGAACCACAGACTGTCCAGGAGCTCACTGATGCCCTGATCCAGGTCTGGGAGGAGATCCCCCAGGACACAATCCATCGTCTCACCAGGAGCATGCCCAGACGTTGTTGGGAGTGCATACAGGCACATGAGGGCCAAACACACTACTGAGTCACTTTATGAGTTGTCGTGATGAAATTCATGCAAGTCGGAACAGCCTGTGATTTTAATTGTTTACTTTGATTTTCGGTGTGAGCTTGAATCCAGCCCTCAATTGGTTGGTGATTTTGGATTCCCTTGACCGTTGTTACGTAATTTTGTTCTCAATGATTTACACAATGCACAGTAAAGATTTTGATATTAATATATTTTGTTCAGCGAGATCCAATGTGTAATTTAAGTGTTCCCTTAATTCTTATGAGAAACGTTTCCTATAAACCCCCTCCTGCATTGCTTACCTTTACCAGTTACACGTCTGAAACACAGATATTCAAGAGAAGAAAATATTTGAAACTCTTGGTCAATGAATGGAGGAATGTGTAACGCCCCCACCCAGGAGACTGTTGACCAAAATAAATTGCCTAAACAAGAACACAGCTTACTGTTGGCCCTCACCTGTGAGAAATAAATCTTGGCTTACGCCTGAAAAAAAAGCATGTGGGGGGGCTGAGTGACCTCAGATTGACCTAAAAATATTATGTTAATAACTAAAAAACCGAAGCAGCACAAACAAAACTTTTTACAGCACAAACGGAGCACAAACGATTGAGCATAGTTTGACAACGTTTTGCGTTGGGGGGGGCCAACTTCACACAGGTCTTAAGACAAATCAGTTAACCAGAACTGCTCCCCAGGGGCCTCATTTATCAATGGTGCGTACACACTAATATGTGTGTTAACCGTGCGTACACACTAGTATGTGTGTTAACCGTGGGTACACACTAATATGTGTGTTAACCCTGCATACGCACTAATATGTGTGTTAACCCTGCATACGCACTAATATGTGTGTTAACCCTGCATACGCACTAATGTGTGTTCAGGCGGTGGCCAGACCCCAGCGGACGGCTGCTCAGGCGGGGCAGGCCACTCCTCCTCGGGCTCAGGCGGCTCAGGCCACTCCTCCTCGGGCTCCAGCGGCTCAGGCCACTCCTCCTCGGCCTCAGGCGGCTCAGGCCACTCCTCCTCGGCCTCAGGCGGCTCAGGCCACTCCTCCTCGGCCTCAGGCGGCTCAGGCCACTCCTCCTCGGCCTCAGGCGGCTCAGGCCACTCCCCCTCAGGTTCAGGAGGCACGGGCTATGGGCCGTAGAGGAGGTGTTATCAAGGCCCCCCTCGGGCACCCACTCAGCCCCCCCCTAAAAAAGGGTTTCCATAACCAGAAGAGGCCTCGGTTCTGGGGGGAACCACGGACCAGGCGTTGGGCACCTCGTCCTAATTTGCGGTGATGCCCTCTTCGGCTGGGCCTTCCCGGTCAAGGGGAAAATGTCCTTCCCCAACCGAAACGGATACCGGGCCAGCAGCTCCCTGGTCCTGGTGATCGATCGGTGTCCACACGCCTCCACGATCGCTTGCTCGATGCGCTCCTCGGAGAGAGAGAGGGGAGCTTCCAGCTCTAGCTGTCGGAAGCGCATCAAGCCGAGCATGCATTCAAGGAGGCGGCGGTTCCATGTGTTGTTCTCCTCTTTTATATCCTGCTTGTTCCGTTTTTGGTGGATCATTTCTGCCATGCGGTGCGGGAGTAAGGAACCAGGCGCAGGCAGAAGGTAGTCGGTGTTGACCATTTTTAATTAAACAAACACCGAGCACAAACAAACAACGAAAGAAAAGGGCTGACTTTAGCAGCAAAACGAATATAGGCAACAAGTATAATGACAGTTACATTCAACGGTAACGCACACAATGACATCCAACAACAACAATGATCCACACTGTGGGGAGCAGAGGGGAAACATTAAAACACATACAAACGAGATAAAAGGGACCTGGTGTGAATGATGAAGGACATGCGTTCGCATGTGACGGGAACTGAGGGTTCACGGAACGGTGGCGCTGCTGCTCACCTTACTGTGACAGATCATGCAGTGCACAATTGGAACTCTGAAAGGCCGGGGCCTCTGTTAGTCATCTGCTGGGGGTGCTTTGCAATATACACCGGAAAAGACTTGCAACATAGTCGTGGCCTGTTGGGTACACCATAACATGACCTGTTGGGTACTCCATAATATGGCCTGTTGGGTACACCATAACTTGGCCTGTCGGGTACACCATAACATGACCTGTTGGGTACTCCATAACTTGGCCTGTCGGGTACACCATAACATGACCTGTTGGGTACTCCATAACATGGCCTGTTGGGTACTCCATAACATGACCTGTCGGGTACACCATAACATGACCTGTTGGGTACTCCATAACATGGCCTGTTGGGTACACCATAACTTGGCCTATCGGGTACACCATAACTTGGCCTGTCGGGTACACCATAATATGACCTGTCGGTTACTCCATAACATGGCCTGTCGGGTACTCCATAACATGGCCTGTCGGGTACTCCATAACATGGCCTGTTGGGCACTCCATAACATGGCCTGTTGGGCACTCCATAACATGGCCTGTTGGGTACTCCATAACATGGCCTGTTGGGTACACTATAATATGACCTGTTGGGTACTCCACAACATGACCTGTTGGGTACTCCATAACATGGCCTGTTGGGTACTCAAAAACATGGAGTATTTATCATGATAGCGTAACACCGTTTTTTATTCTTTATGACAGTTTAATAGCCTTTTTAATCAATCATGACAGCTTACATACCTCTCTTATTTATCATGATAGCTTACCAAAGTTTTTTTATTTTTATGACAGTTTAATAGCCTTTTTAATTAATCATGAGAGCTTACCAAGCTCGTTTATTTAGCATGATAGCTTACCAACGTTTTTATTCTTTATGAGTGTTTAATAGTCTTTAAAATTAATCATGACAGCTGACCAACCTCTTATTTATCATGATAGCTTACCAAAATGTTTTATTCTTTATGACAGTTTAATAGCATTTTTAATAAATCATGACAGCTTACCAAGATTTTACAGAAAAATATGGGGGCTTTGTTACTGCAGCTGACATTTCATTTTCAAACACTTTTTTTACCCACAAAACTGATTTGTAATAACAGTATAGAGAATTGTTATAGAACAGTAAAACAACTGTGACAGAAGTAATATAGAAGACAAGGTACCTGAACTGTGACAGAAGTTATATAGAAGTCAAGGTACCTGAACTGTGACAAAAGTGATATAGAAGTCAAGGTACCTGAACTGTGACAGAAGTTATATAGAAGACAAGGTACCTGAACTGTGCCAGAAGTTATATAGAAGACAAGGTACCTGAACTGTGACAGAAGTGATATAGAAGACAAGGTACCTGAACTGTGACAGAAGTGATATAGAAGACAAGGTACCTGAACTGTGACAGAAGTGATATAGAAGTCAAGGTACCTGAACTGTGACAGAAGTTATATAGAAGTCAAGGTACCTGAACTGTGACAGAAGTGATATAGAGGTCAACTGTGAGAGAAGTGATATAGAGGTCAAGGTACCTGAACTGTGACAGAAGTGATATAGAGGTCAAGGTACCTGAACTGTGAGAGAAGTGATATAGAGGTCAACTGTGAGAGAAGTGACATAGAGGTCATATAGAGGTACCTGTTGAGGTGAGACCATCTCCTCCTTTGTGACCTCGCTGACTCTATAAACCCTGACAGACGCCAAGCCCAAAACGGCAGGGACAGATACCATCAAGACCTGGTGCAAACAATACAGAGACCCCTTAAATTTACCAAATGCTTTCATGTACTTACATTTTCATTCATTAACAAAAAACATTAGACACACCATAGTTACAAATAACAGGTTGGATCAGAAGGCACACCCCTTTGACAGTTGAACACATTTAATATTGTGAATTTCAAATGTTGCCTAGAATTTACCCCATATCCACCCAAGGATCTCCCAAAAACATAGCTATTCACCCAAGGATCTCCCTATATACACAGCTATTCACCCAAGGATCTCCCTACATACACAGATATTCACCCAAGGATCTCCCTAAAACACAGCTATTCACCCAAGGACAGAGCCTTTAGCCGCCATACCGAGAGGAGTGAGCATGATTTTATGCCTAGACGGCAACAACAGGGAGAATAGCTGTTGTACACAGCGCTGGCCCTAGGCGGCCACTGAGGGCCCCTGACCGTCAGGGGGGCCCAGACCGCTAGTGAGCACATTACGGGAGACCACTAGAAGAGAGGGAGTCCCGAATGCAAATTTTGCTTGAAGGCTAATCCTGGAACGGGTTGAACATTATTTTATAAATAATATATTTCTTATACAAAATTATTTCCACTCAAATCAGGGACAGACTGAGTTCCTGATTCTAACAAATATGTAGAATGATGTCTTATTCTAGCACCTGCGTTTTAGCTGCACCATTCAACTGCGTTCTCATATACAGACTTACAACATTGAAAGCTTGAGTTTGCAATAATAACCAATGAGCACACCAGTGCAATTCAGCAGCAATTATTTATATTTATTGTATCCTATCAATGGATACTGCAAATATTTTTTATAATGTGAACAATATCAATCAGAGGAATTAAAAATAGTTAACAGAATCAGCTTCTGACAATGTTAGAGAAATACGAGTAAGGACTTTGGCAAGCTGTAGCATAACCGATAACATTAAAGTAGTAAAATAAAATGCAAACTGAATAAATCAAAGTGGTACACTCCAGACATACATTATTTGAATGTTACATTTCCTAAATAAAAATACATTTCTATGTTAAAAATAACACACACCAATAGATTGTCATAAAAAAAGAAATCCAACTTCAACACAACCGGCAGAAGTAGTTAAAAACACATTCATTATAGCATATAAGTGTTTACTTATTGAACTGTTTACGGTGGTGAGACAACTATGTTAGGCTATTCTATCAAAGCTTGGGATGTTATCCCTGCTCTGTATGTATTTTACGTGTCATCGTTAAACTGCCATTCTTCACCCATCTGTGAGAGACAGAAATTAGGTATTTATTCTAAGGCAGGGTTGGTATCACAAATAAGGGAAACCCAACATATCAATAGTTTCTAGCTGATATACGTTATGCCAGTTAGCCAGGTACCGTTAGCCCATTTAGCTAGTAAATTAGAGACCGTATTGTGTCGCTGCGAATAGCAAACGATGAATATTTTTCTTTATAACCACATTTGATGTAAGGGTAATGTTTCCGCAATACTTCGACAGAGAAGGTACATGGCTATTACCCCTCTGGATAGATCATATCAGTGTGGCTAATAAGCTATGAAGGAACTTCTTCGTATAATTGAGTTGGCTACTAGCGAATCTGCTTGTTACACTGTTGTCAGCAGAATCCAGAACTTAGAGGAAACCGTAATTCATCAGACCAAACAAATACAAATACACAAAAACGAATCTGCAACAATCACCTTGGCCGCCATGACAGTCGATAACATCAGCGTCTTGTATCAGCGTATTGTGAGCAACATTAAAAAACACTTCCGGGTCACGAACGTTTGTACATTTTCTAAATTAATGAGATTAACGTATTACTTCAAAACTGACATAAATTGAGTTAATAATTGTTTAAGAAAATGTGACTCTCAAAACATTGACAAAAATTCAAATATGATCATATTTAAGAGTAATTTCAATAAAAAGGGGGTATTAAAACACGTTCCCAGGGCGAAATTCAGACAATGCCAATGACTGAATATGAAATACATATTGTTTCATAGCTCATAAACTATTGAATATTCCACAAAAAAGCAATGTAGGAAATGTTAAGGAGAGTGTGTAGAGTAAGACAAACCTGTCTAATCATGGGGAAAGGATGCGCTACATCTAGCAACACAATATTTCCACACCCTCTTTTTCCACAATTTAACTCTATGGATATGAAATACATATTGACTCATGCAGAAAAAACTATTCTATATGCCGCAGTGAATGTATTGTAGGAAATGTTCAGGAGACTATATAGAGTGATTATGCAAAAAAATCAAGGGGCACTGTGTATTTGCAATTGTTGCTGGAATTTTACTCCGCCCATACCATTGGCCACATTCCAAATTGCTGAATAGCCTTCAATTTAGATCCATTATTCCTTGTGTTAAGGGAAGTGATAAACACCACTTTACTTGGTGATTAAATAACAATTCAGCCAATGATCTAATATAGTTGTCAATTACTTGTATTAACTGGTCATTAGCCTGCTGTACCACCTTTAGAGATGTAGGTGAGCCCAAAAAATTGTTTACAGTTTTATACTGTATAGATAAGCAAAATATTTTTTACAACAAAATCGCATCATACCCAATTTCCATACTAGAACAAGTTAAACTTTATCAACTCTATAAGAAGGATATATTTAATTACAAATACATTCAAGCCATAACTTAATTTGAGAAAAACAAACATTTATTTGTCCGTATATTGAAAGATACATGTTTCAATTGAGAAATAGGAAAGCTTGTATTGTATGTGATTATTCAGTTGGGTTTGTGGACTGTATAGAAAATAATAACACTTTATAATCTTCTTGCTTGGGTCTCAGAGCCTTGATGGTCCGGTACCACCTGTCAGATGGTAACAGAGTAGATGTCTTGGATGTCCTTATGTAAGATTAGGGGCAGGATATCAGCACCTGAATTACAACAAACATTCTGGTTGTCAATAATCAGCAGTTTGTGAGCAAAATTAAAAAAGGCCAAAATCCACAAAAATCTGGAATATTTCAAAATAGTTGCTGACGTATTAGTAAAAAAGTTTAATAAACTGAATTCAGTAATGGTTAAAGAAACTAAAACAATCTAAACATTATTAATATTTGTTTATATTTAAATTACATTTCAATAAAATGTATGTTTTAAAACATGTTACAAGGTCAAACATTCAGTCGAAGAAAATCACTGAATATGGAATACATATTGCCTGATAGTGTAAAAACTGTGAAACTAAAAAAAAGTGCCACAGTAAATGTATGGTAGTGTGAAGATTCAAAATGTAATATCAAATTATCTAGCTGTAACGAATGACACAGCAAGCTCAGGATGCAAGTGCTCAAAGAAAGGTTTTAATAAACAAATACTTCAGCGAACACAAAACACGCCTTGGAGCGGTATAACGAACAGGCAATGGGGTCAACAACTGAGACAGAGAGTGACATGGGTTATGACCGAAACAATACACAACAATTAATCCGTGAAAGAGGTGTACCTAAATAGTGGTGAAAAACAAACGTAACAGGTGCACTCAATAAACAGGAGACGACAATCGTGGCAACTGGGAAACTGTGGGATGGGGCGTGCTGTGTCGGGAACCGGAGGACTGTGATCATTGCAGTACCGACGTGACAGGCGTGACACTAGCAACACAATATTTTTGTGCCCATACAATGTAACAAACTTTACATGGTATTTACAGTGGGGAGAACAAGTATTTGATACACTGCCGATTTTGCAGGTTTACCTACTTACAAAGCATGTAGAGGTATGTAATTTTTATCATAGGTACACTTCAATTGTGAGAGAGGGAATCTAAAACAAAAATAAAAAAAATCACATTGTATGATTTGCAAATCATTTGCATGACATAAGTATTTGATCACCTACCAACCAGAAAGAATTCCAACTTTCACAGACCTGTTAGTTTTTCTTTAAGAAGCCCTCCTGTTCTCCACTCATTACCTGTATTAACTGCACCTGTTTGAACTCGTTACCTGTATAAAAGACACCTGTCCACACATTCAATCAAACAGACTCCAACCTCGCCACAATGGCCGAGACCAGAGATCTGTGTAAGGACATCAGGGATAAAATTGTAGACCTGCACAAGGCTGGGATGGGCTACAGAACAATAGGCAAGCAGCTTGGTGAGAAGGCAACAACTGTTAGCGCAATTATTAGAAAATGGAAGACGTTCAAGATGACGGTCAATCTCCCTCGGTCTGGGGCTCCATGCAAGATCTCACCTCATGGGGCATCAATGATCATGAAGAAGGTGAGGGATCAGCCCAGACCTACACAGCAGGACCTGGTCAATGACCTGAAGAGAGCTGGGACCACAGTCTCAAAGAGAACCATTAGTAACACAATATGCCGTCATGGATTCAAATCCCTGCATCAAGGGGCGGTAACCCTCGAACACCCTGGTGGACACCGGTGGTCAGGGAAGCTGTCCGACTGAAGAAGGAGGCCTTCCAGGATATGTTTTCCCGGAGGACTCCGGAGACGGTTGAAGTGTACCAACAGACCCGAAGGCCTGCGACCTCTACTGTGAAAGAGGCAAAACAGCGGGTGTGGGAGGAGTTTGGGGAAGCCATGGAGAAGGACTTTCGGTCGGCACCAAGGTGTTTCTGAAAAACCGTCCGCCACCTCAGGAGTGGAAAACGGGGAACTATCCAAGCTGTGTACAGTTTAGGGTGGGACACTGTTGACCTCAACTGAGGAGGTAATTGGGCGATGGAAGGAACACTTTGAGGAACTTCTAAATCCCACTAATATGCCCTCTATAGTGGAGGCAGAGCTGGAGGCTGATGGGGAAGCATCGTCAATCTCCATGGCAGAAGTCACTGAGGTAGTCAAACAACTCCACAGTGGCAAAGCTCCGGGGATTGATGAGATCCGTCCAGAAATGTTGAAAGCATTGGGTGTGGAGGGGATGTCTTGGATGACACGCCTCTTCAACATTGCGTGGGAGTCAGGGAAAGTGCCATAGGAGTGGCGGACCGGGGTGGTGGTTCCCCTGTTCAAAAAGGGGGACCAGACGGTGTGTGCCAATTATAGGGGTATCACACTTCTCAGCCTCCCTGGGAAAGTCTACTCAAAGGTACTGGAAAGGAGGGTTCGGCAGATAGTCGAATCTCAGATTGAAGAGGAACAATGCAGATTCCGACCAGCTCTTTACGCTTGCAAGGATCCTGGAGGGGGGCTGGGAATATGCCCATCCAGTCTACATGTGTTTTGAGGATCTGGAGAAGTCCCCGGGAGATACAGTGGGAGGTGCTGCGGGAGTATGGGGTGAGGAGGTCCCTTCTAAAGGCTATCCAATCCCTGTACGTCCAAAGTGAGAGCTGTGTTCGGGTTCTCAGTAAGTCGGACTCATTCCAGGTGGGGGTTGGCCTCTGCCAGGGCTGCGCTTTGTCACCAATCCTGTTTGTAACTTTTATGGACAGGATATCGAGGCGTGTTGGGGTGGGGGTTGCAGTTCGGTGGGCTGGGGATCTCATCGCTGCTTTTTGCGGATGATGTGGTCCTGATGGCATCATCGGTCTGTGACCTTAAGCACTCACTGGACCGGTTCGCAGCGGAGTGCGAAGCGGTAGGGATGAGGATTAGCACCTCTAAAACTGAGGCCAGGGTTCTCAGCAGGAAACCGATGGAGTGCCTCCTCCAGGTAGGGAATGAGGTGTTACCCCAAGTAAAGGAGTTCAAGTATCTCGGGGTCTTGTTCGCGAGTGAGGGGACAATTGAGCGGGAGATTGGCCGGAGAATCGGAGCAGCAGGGGCGGTGTTGCATTCACTTTACCGCACCGTTGTGACGAAAAGAGAGCTGAGCCGGAAGGCAAAGCTCTCGATGTACCGGTCAATTTTTGTTCCTACCCTCACCTATGGTCATGAAGGCTGGGTCATGACCGAAAGAACAAGATCGCGAGTACAAGCGGCTGAAATGGGTTTTCTCAGAAGGGTAGCTGACTTCTCCCTTAGGGATAGGGTGAGATGCTCAACCATCTGTGAGGAACTTGTAGTAGAGCCGATGATCCTTTGCGTCGAAAGGAGCCAGCTGAGGTGGTTCAGGCATCTGGTAAGGATGTTCCAGGCACGTCCAGCTGGGAGGAGACCTCGGGGTAGGCCCAGGTCTAGGTGGAGAGATTATATTTCGACACTGGCCTGGGAACGCCTCGGGATCCCCCAGTCAGAGCTGGCAAATGTGTCTCAGGAAAGGGACATTTGGGGTCCCCTGCTGGAGCTGCTGCCCCCGAGACCCTATACCGGATAAGCGGATGAAGATGAGAGATGAGATGAGATTCAAATCCTGCAGCGCACGCAAGGTCCCCCTGCTCAAGCCAGCGCATGTCCAGGCCCGTCTGAAGTTTGCCAATGACCATCTGAATAATCCAGAGGAGGAATGGGAGAAGGTCATGTGGTCTGATGAGACAAAAATAGAGCTTTTTGGTCTAAACTCTACTCGCTGTGTTTGGAAAAAGAAGAAGGATGAGTATAACCTCAAGAACACCATCCCAACCGTGAAGCATGGGGGTGGAAACATCATTCTTTGGGGATGCTTTTCTGCAAAGGGGACAGGACGACTGCACCATATTGAGGGGAGGATGGATGGGGCCATATATCGTGAGATCTTGGCCAACAACCTTCTTCCGTCAGTAAGAGCATTGGAGATGGGTCGTGGCTGGGTTTTCCAGCATGACAATGACCCGAAACACACAGCCAGGGCAACTAAGGAGTGGCTCCGTAAGAAGTATCTCAAGGTCATGGAGTGGCCTAGCCAGTCTCCAGACCTGAACCCAACAGAAAATCTTTGGAGGGAACAGAAAGTCCGTATTGCCCAGTGACAGCCCCGAAACCTGAAGGATCCGGAGAAGGTCTGTATGGAGGAGTGGGCCAAAAATCCTGCTGCAGTGTGTGCAAACCTGGTCAAGACCTACAGGAAACGTATGATCTTTGTAATTGCAACCAAAGGTTTCTGTACCAAATATTAAGTTCTGCATTTCTGATGTATCAAATACTTATGTCATGCAATACAATGCAAATTAATACAATACAAATTAATACAATGTGATTTCCAGGATTTCTGTTTTAGATTCCGTCTCTCACAGTTGAAGTGTACCTATGATAAAAATTACAGACTTCTACATGCTTTGTAAGTGAAAACCTGCATAATCGGCAGTGTATCAAATATTTGTTCTCCCCACTGTATATGGGGCACAGTGTTATGGCAAATGGCTACAAGACTGTGTATGAAATACATACACTCATCGAAAGGATTATTAGGAACACCATACTAATACTGTGTTTGACCCCCTTTCGCCTTCAGAACTGCTTTAATTCTACGTGGTATTGATTCAACAAGATGCTGAAAGCATTCTTTAGAAATGTTGGCCCATATTGATAGGATAGTTGATGGAGATTTGTGGTATGCACATCCAGGGCACGAAGCTCCCCTTCCACCACATCCCAAAGATGCGCTATTGGGTTGAGATCTGGTGACTGTAGGGGCCATTTCAGGACAGTGAACTCATTGTCATGTTCAAGAAACCAATTTGAAATGATTCGAGCTTTGTGACATGGTGCATTATCCTGCTGGAAGTAGCCATCACAGGATGGGTACATGGTGGTCATAAAGGGATGAACATGGTCAGAAACAATGCTCAGGTAGGCCGTGGCATTTAAACGATGCCCAATTGGCACTAAGGGGCCTAAAGTGTGCCAAGAAAACATCCCCCACACCATTACACCACCAGCCTGCACAGTGGTAACAAGGCATGATGGATCCATGTTCTCATTCTGTTTATGCCAATTTCTGACTCTACCATCTAAATGTCGGCCCATTCTCCTCTGACCTCTAGCATCAACAAGGCATTTTCGCCCACAGGACTGCTGCATACTGGATGTTTTTCCTTTTTTACACCAATCTTTGTAAACCCTAGAAATGGTTGTGTGTGAAAATCCCAGTAACTGAGCAGATTGTTAAATACTAAGACCAGCCCGTCTGGCACCAACAACCATGCCACGCTCAAAATTGCTTAAATCACCTTTCTTTCCCATTCTGACATTCAGTTTGGAGTTCAGGAGATTGTCTTGACCAGGACCACATCCCTAAATGCATTGAAGCAACTGCCATGTTATTGGTTGATTAGATAATTGCATTAATGAGAAATTGAACAGGTTTTCCTAATAATCCTTTAGGTGAGTGTATATTGCCCTATGAAGCAAAAACAATTCTACACGCCACAGTAATTATACCCTAGAGAATACTCAGGAAAGTGTTTACTTACCAAATAAAATTCAACACTATATTTTCCATACCATCATTAGACCCCCAATGCAATACACTATAATACATGGGAAGCATATTGCCACATAGCACAAAAACTATTCTACATGCTGCAGTGAATATACCTAGAAACGGTTAGGGTTAGGGTTAGGTTTATTGTTTCAAGAAAGAGGATCAGGTTTCAGTGTACAGTATTCCTTTCATTGAAGTCAAAGTTGTACAATTTATGTTTACAATCTGTATATATACAGCACCGGAAAAACAAGAGACCACTGCACCTTTTTCTTCCAAAAGGAAGGTTTTGAGTGAGGAACAGAAGCGTTCAATTTGCAGTGGTCTCTTAATTTTAATACTTCTCACTCAAAACCTTCCTTTTCAACTTTTTTGGTAAGGAAAGAAAAAGGTGCAGTGGTCTCTTAATTTTAATACTTCTCACTCAAAACCTTCCTTTTCAACTTTTTTGGTAAGGAAAGAAAAAGGTGCAGTGGTCTCTCTATTTGTTCAAGGGCTGTATATGTATGTTTGTATATATTTACAGATTGTATATATAAATATACATATATATATATATATATATACATATACATATATATATATATACCGTGGGTATAGAAAGTCACCACCCCCTTTTAAAATGTTCTCCTTTTCTTACCTAACAGCCTGAAATGAAAACACAAATAAATTTTCAATCTTTATTTACGTACAGTAACTCACAATATCCAAGTGAAAAAATACTAAATCTAAAAAGCTCTGAAAATTAATTAATTAGTTAATTAAAATTAAAACAGTAAAATACCGTATTTGGATAAGTTAAGCTCCTTCATAGTTGCCAGTGAAGCCTCTCTGATCAGTGTCCTCGTTGCCCGATTATCCAGTTTGGAAGGACAGCCTGATCTATTCAATGTCTTGGTGGTGCCACATGCCTTCCACTTCTTAATTAGGTTCTTAATTGTGTTCAAAGGGATAGAAAAAGCCTTTGATCTTTTTTATATCCACCCCCTGACCTGCACCTTTCCACAACTTTATATCTTAAATTTTTGGGAAGTACCTTTCCACCCATAGTAGATTCTTTGCTGTGAATTATACTACTAAATAGTGGAGTCCTTTATGAACAAATGCTTTTATTCTGAACTAATCAGAATCACTACAATATATCACATTGGGAAGCCATTGTTATTCATTTGTGATCTGAATGGTGGTTGGTTACACATCAGCAAGTTTGCAATTGCAATTTCAAGGGGAGGTGTTCACTTTTCCAAATAGGGTATTTTACTGTTTTAATGCTAATTAACTTTTAGACTTTTTAAGAATTTTATTTTCACTCAGATATTGTGAGATACTGTGTGTAAAGAAAGCCAGGAAAAGTATGAGAATTTAGTGTGTTTTCATTCAGGCTGTTAGGCAACAAAAGTCGAAAGTTTTGAAAAGGGGAGGTGACTTTCTATACTCAGTTTTTATATTTATATACTGTATATATATATATGTGTGTGTGTGTGTGTATGTGTGTGTGTATGTATATATATATATATATATATATATATATATATATATATATATATATATATATATATATATATATATATATATATATATATATATATATATATATATATATATATATATATATATATATATATATATATATATATGTATATATATATATATATATATATATATATATATATATATATATATATATATATATATGTATATGTGTTTGTGTGTGTATGTATATATACAGCTCTGGAAAAAATGAAGAGACCACTGCACCTTTTTCTATCCTTTCCAAAAAAGTTGAAAAAGAAGGTTTTGAGTGAGGAACAGAAGGGTTCAAATTAAGAGACGACTCCAAATTGAATGATTCTGTTCCTCAGGAAAGAAAAAGGTGCAGTGGTCCAGAGCTATATATATATATACACACACATACACATACACACACACATATATATATATATATCATAAACATGAAATCGAAAAAAGGCTATGTCAGGAAGAATAAAGGTCATTAGTTTCTTTTTAACCTCATATTTTGTGATTTAATGTAGAGAATAACAGTTAGATAAAAATACTATTCTTGAAAAAGAGCAATATGTTCCTTTTTTAATGTCGCAGTGCAACTTACGTCTGACACACCTGTGCAATGTGAGGTAATGTGAGGTGTACACCCCTGTTAGAACACTCAGTGATATCTTCTATTCCTCCACCCTTCTAGAACAAACAGTTGTATCTTTCATCCTTCTACCATTCTAGAACACACATTAGTATTCTCTGCCCCTGTTAGAACACACAGTGGTATGTTCCATCCCGCCACTGTTCTAGAACACACAGTGGTATTCTCTACCCCAGTTAGAACACACAGTGGTACGTCCCGTCCCTGTTAGAACACACAGTGGTGGGTCCCATCCCTGTTAGAACACACAATGGTATGTCCTATCCCGCCACCATTCTAGAACACAGAGTGGTATTCTCTACCCCTGTTAGAACACACAGTGGTATGTCCCATCCTTGTGTCTAAAACCAGAACGACACAACTGTGTCTAAACATTAATAAATGGTTACAATAATGCATTTTCTATGTCACCAAAACAGATAAAACAACAAAGAAGATAAACAACTGAGAGAAAGCAGGCAGGGAGTGACATTTTACATAATTTAACAAATAATATGACATCCATCGTGAAGATGTATGTGATGTGAACAATTAATAGATAGGAAGTCTATAGTAAATCTATACATGGTTTAAACAAATAAATATGAAATAAATACCTGTAGTTTATACATAGCAAATATATACTTGGTGTTAACAAATTGGTATGAAATACATACCTTTAGTAAATAAATAGTAAATATATACATGGTGTTAACAAATAGGTATGAAACAAATACCATTAGTACATACATAGTAAATATATACAGGTAAATGGTGTTAACAAATAGGTATGAAATGCAAACCTTTAGTAAAAACATATTGAATATAAACATGGTGTTAACAAATAGGTATGAAACACATTTTGTAAATACACAGTATTGCCGCTGACAGTGTGACTAGGTCAGCTCCTCATCCATCCATCTACCCATCCACCAATCCATCCATCTACCCCTCCACCAATCCATCCATCTATCCATCTAGCAATCAATCTATCCATCTATCTATCTATCTATCTATCATCCATCTATTTATCCATCCATATATTTATCCATCCATTTATTTATCCATCCATATATTTATCCATTCATTTATTTATCCAGCCATATATTTATCCATTCATTCATTTATTCATCCATCCATCTATTTATCCATCCATATATTTATCTATCCATATATTTATCCATTCATTTATTTATTCATCCATATATTTATCCATCCATGTATTTATCCATTCATTTATTTATCCATTCATTTATTTATCCATCCATATATCCATCCACCCATCCATCCATTCATATATCCATTTATCCATCCACCCATAAATCTATCCATCCATTCATATATCCATTTATCCATCCATCCATTCATATATCCATTTATCCATCCATCCATTCATATATCCATTTATCCATCTATTCATATATCCACCCATCCACCCATATATCCATCCATCCATCCATATATCCATCCATTCATTCATCTATCAATATATCCACCCACCCACCCATCCATCCATTCATATATCAATTTATCCATCCACCAATATATCCATTCATCCATTTTACATACATCAATCATCCAGAAAATAAATAATACTTTAAATCAGAAAAATTAAATAATATGTGGGTTTAACAGTACTGGTGCATATTTCATGTGCTATAAAAATATATTGCAGTCAAGAGAAAAAAATACAATTCATCAACTGCTTGACCCTGATCCATGCACATCACAGCCGGAGTCCTGTGCAAACACAGGCTATAGTTTTCACTCCCTGATGGTTTCCTCCCAGACTAACAGTCAGCTGAAAGATCTAAATTTGTTTTACATTAGATATAATACACTATTTAACTCTCAGTTTGGATCCCCTTAAGAGTTATGGTAAAAAAACGAAAAGCCAAGCAAATCTGTTCCCTTGTTTAATACATTCCCCATAACTTTCTTAATCCGTTACCTCAGCCTTTTTATTAATTCCCCAAAACTTTCTTAAATTAATTTTCTATTTTTCTTTTATTAATTCTATTTTTTTAAGTATAAAATTCCTTAGATCTCACATGCTGAGCAGACATTTGAGAGTCTTTTTGCAAAACATTTGTGTGTTAAGAAATTTAGTGTAACATTTGCATGTACAGTATCTCAAAAAGTGAGTACACCCCTCACATGTTTGTAAATACTGAAGTATATATTTTCATGTGACAACACTGAAGAAATGACACTTTGCAACAATGTAAAGTAGTGAGTGTACAGCTTCTATAACAGTGTAAATTTGCTGTCTCCTGAAAATAACTCAACACACAGCCATTAATGTCTAAACCGCTCAAATTGGTCGGCATGGCTTTCGTCCCAGAAAGATGCCTCTTCTGAAGATGATGCACAAGAAAGCCCACAAACAGTTTGCTGAAGACAAGCATACTAAGGACATGGATTACTGGAACCATATCCTGTGGTCTGATGAGACCAAGATAAACTTATTTGGTTCAGATGGTGTCAAGCGTGTGTGGCGACAACTAGGTGAGCTCTGGTGAACTCCATGACCTAGAGGGTTAATAAGGCATTGCTGGAAAAGGATGCTGGCCACACAAAATATTGAGACTTTGGGCCAAATTTGGACATTTTCACTTAGGGGTGTACTTTGATGCCAGTGGTTTAGACATTAATGGCTGAGTGTTGTATTGTTTTGAGAGAACAGCACACTGTACACTCACTACTTTACATTGTAGCAAAGTGTAATTTTTTAAGTGTTGTCACATGAAAAGATATACTCAAATATTTTCAAAAATGTGAGGGGAACACCTTCCTGGGAAGGTGTTCCGGTCCCGTCCCACCGGGAGGAGACCCCGGGGAAGACCTAGGACACGCTGGAGGGACTATGTCTCCCGGCTGGCCTGGGAACGCCTCGGTGTCCCCCCGGAAGAGCTAGAGGAAGTGTCTGGGGAGAGGGAAGTCTGGGCATCCCTGCTTAGACTGCTGCCCCCGCGACCCGGCCCCGGATAAGCGGAAGAAGATGGTATGGTATGGTATGGTGGTGTGAGGGGTGTACTCACTTTTTGAGACACTTTACTTCAAACAGAAACAAATAACTCAGCACATGGGTTTTTTCACTGGACTCAAAGACACAATCATGTATCGATCAGTTATGTATTGAGCAATGTAACCATAGAATTTCTGCCACAAAAGGACTCTTGGGCAAAAAGCTAATTTAACTTAAAACATTTAAAATTAACATTAATACATATTGTATCCAAGCACCTATCTTCTTCCTAAAGCTCAAATGTAAATATACTGTAAGCATATATGTTTATATCAGTATTGTATGAATACTGAATAATTTTAATTACATTATTTACGTTTTATGTACGCTGCCATTTAAATGTGGCCATTTAGACATTTTCTTGTTTTTGAAAGAAAAGCTAAAAAAAAGTTTTTTACATTAAAATATCTTAAAATTGATCAGAAAAATAATGTAGATATTTGTAATGTTGTATATAACTATTGAAGCTGGAAACAGCTGATTTTGAATGGAATATCTAGATCAGCGTACAGAGTACATCGCTCTGTTGACAGACAAAACTCTACCATGCAAAGAAAAAAACACACAAAAACAATATCCAGACTGCTGCAGCCTTCTCTGGGCCCGAGCTAATTTAAGATGGACTGAGGTGAAGAGGATTCTTTCCTGTGGTCTGACAAATCAAAATTACAAAAAAATTTTGGGAATCATGGACGCTACATTGTCTGGATTAAAGAAGACAGGAACCATCCGGCTTGTTATCAGTGAACAGTTCAAAAGCCAGCATCCATGATGATTATGGGAGCATTAGTGCACATGGCATAAGTGACTTGCACATCTGTGAACAATATATATAGGTTTTGGAGCAACATATGCTGCCATCCAGACAATGTATTTTCTAAGGGAAGGCCTTGCATATTTCAGCAAGACAAAGCCAAATCCCATTCTGCACGTATCACAACAGCACAGCTCTGTAGTAAAAGAGTCCGGGTGCTAAACTTGCCTGCCGGCAGTCTAGACCTGTCCCCCATTGAAAACATGTGGTGCATTATGAAAAGACAAATACAGCAAAGGAGACCCTGAACTGTTGAGCAGCTGCAATCCTATATCAAGCAAGAATGGAACAACGTGCCACTTCCAAAACTACAGCAATTGGTCTCCTCAGTTCCCAAATGCTTTCAGAGTATTGTTAAAAGAAGAGGTGATGCAACACAGTGGTAAAAATGCCCCTGTCACAGCTTTTTTTAAACGTGTTGCTGGCATCAAATTCTAAATGGGCATGTATTTTAACAAAAGCAATAACATTTTCAAATGTTGTGATTTGCATATAATTGCATTCTGTTTTATTTGCATTTTCCGCAGTGTCCCAGGTTTTTTGGTAACTGGGATGTGTATATATTCTATTGTAAAGTCTGAATACAATAAAACAACAAATCATTTGACCTGTTGTTAATTTAACATGATCTCAACCTGGTGTTATGTTAACCTGGTGTTGTTATGGCAACAGCGCTGTTGCTACCTAAAAACGGTCACAGTGTAGTGGAGAAGTAGGGTTCATTGTCTCACGCAAGATGGCGTCATCACCAACGTGGAAACCGATAGTTTGACATCTTTACTAGCCCTCTGTCTGGTCATGGAATTTAGGGAGGCAGCATACATCCAGGTGATGTCACACAGTGACATATATATTTATTTTGATGTGTAAGATAACTTGGGATATTGGTCACTATGTACAGTTACATACCAATTAGTCAGTGTTCATGCCTTTGGGCAGCACGGCGACATGATCACAGGGCATGTGTCAAAATGCTTGTCGGCAAGCCTTTTACTGGGCAGCCATAGATCCATGGGCAACAGCTGTGCTGTTAGGTTGTCTAGGGCAGCTTAGATCCACAACATATTTTTGTCCAGAATTTGGTAGATGTCACAGAATTTGTAGCCAAACGGCCCACCAAATCTGAATCCTCCGACTGATATTATCTTCTCTCCCCATGGTGAGAGGAAGCCCAGTAGCTGGGTAGTGGGAGCAGATGAAACAAGATGGAACTGTGGAACTGGGCTGATATTAAAGTAGATTTTCTTATTATTAAAACATCTGATAATCAATGTAGTTCTTGTGTAAATTAAAAACATTTGAAAATGGCATGTAATTCATATCTTTGAATACCATGAAATCACATTATGGCCAATCTAGTTTCAAGCTAACCAATAATTCTGGCAGATAGGCGACAGATTAATGCAGACAGAATGACATGCTCTTTGGCATAAGACAGTGCGTTAGGGTTGGGCCTATGGGTTCTTTCAGCCTACTACAACTACAATATTTGTATATGAACACTGGAGCTATAATGATAACCAGACAGAGATGGACAGAGTGCATAGCTGTCGGGTCAACATGTGTTATAAAGTGCAGTGCATTGGTGAGATTGTGTTATAAAAGTACAGTGCATTGGTGAGAGTGTGTTATAACTGTGTTATAAAAATACAGTGCATTGGTGAGAGTGTGTTATAACTGTGTTATAAAAGTACAGTTCATTGGTGAGAGTGTGTTATAACTGTTATAAAAGTACAGTGCATTGCTGAGAATGTGATAAAAATGTGTTATTAAAGTACAGTGCATTGGTGAGAATGTTTCCTATCTGTATTGCTATGTTCAATGAGAGAATAAATCAGGTGAGCTAGTTGAGTCAGAATTCCATGGACATGGAGTTTTTCATGCCTTCAGTCAGGCGGTCAGCACACCTGGGAATCCTAAGTATTACTGAAAGTTATACTACTCTCTTCAGCTGTATTTTTAAAAGTCTTCACATCTAACCTGAACATCCGAACAGGCAGAATATATGACACGAGTTGTACACCTAATGTGGTTGAACAAGTGACTGGTTGAACACCCAACTGGCCTGAACACTTGATGGGGCTGAACAAGTGACTGGACTGAAGACCTGATTTGGCTGAACATCTAACAGGGCTGAATATATGACAGGGATGAACATCTGACTTGGCTGAACAGGACAGGGTTGAGGAATGCAGTTGATCTGTGAAGTGGCCAAGTGAGCTACAGTAGTAGAGAGAAGGTTGAAGAACATTGTTGGAAGATTCACAGAGCAGTTGTGGTGTCTTTTAGTGGTTGATCAAGAAGTGTGTGTGTTTTAGACATGTGTCTCAATGAAGGAGTGTGTATGTGTTATGAGGGTGGGGTTGAGAGGTGAGAGGTCAGCCTGTCCATTGGTCCCAGAGGTCATCAGGTCAGACTTCAGACATATATCAGAATAGAGTTCCTTGTTCCACTGTTTCCACTGTCTGAAAGTCTGGGAGCCAAGAGCCGGATCAGATAGGGACGGGTGGTCCAGGAGTGCACAGATAACTGCTAGCTCTGACTCTTTAGCCTGGTGGGAGAAAGAGAAACAACAGTCAGTATATCCTAAATCTCTATTAACCCAATTCAACTACATGTATACATACATGTTATGTATGTATAACTGTATGGGGTGGCAGATTGTTTGATCGATTATCTATTTAGCAGCTCAATGCCTCTCTCTGCTTCACTGAAATGCCTTACGCTGTGGCTCGGTCAGCTGTGGGTTGACAAAAACGTGGCCCAATGTGGAGTTGTATTGGCATATGGTCAGTTCTGAGGCTCAAAAGAGAAACTGTGAATAAAATAATTACAGCATAGTGCAGTTCAAATTAGTCACACATATTGTTGTTTTAACTTTGACAGCCTTGCTTTATACTTTCAAAAACACTAAATTGATTAATCAATATCATTTTTAAAATTATTCCCAAAAGGTTGGTCCATTTTTTTTCAGAAATTCTTAATGGAGAATAGAAACCCATAATGGAGAACTGATAGGTGTCTACTAGAATTTTTCTTTAAAGTATACCAATTGATTCCTCCAGGAACCTATTTCTTTTACGAGTGTAGCTATATTGCATTAGTTGACTAAACATAGACCCTTGCTTAAAGGGAGTAACGAGGACATTACCCCAGGGCAGTAACGAGGACATTGCCCTCGTTACTGAGCAACACTGCTTACTGGACTGACACCACTTACTGGACTGACACTGTTTACTGGATTGACACTGCTTCCTGGATTGACACTGCTTCCTGGATTGACACTGCTTCCTGGACTGACAGTGCTTCCTGGACTGACAGTGCTTCCTGGACTGACACTGTTTACTGGACTGACACTGCTTCCTGGACTGACACTGTTTACTGGACTGACACTGCTTCCTGGACTGACACTGCTTACTGGATAGACACGGTTTACTGGACTGACACTGTTTACTGGACTGACACGCTTCCTGGACTGACACTGCTTCCTGGACTGACACTGCTTCCTGGACCGACACTGTTTACTGGATTGACACTGCTTCCTGGACTGACACTGCTTTCTGGACTGACACTGTTTACTGGACTGACACTGCTTACTGGACTGACACTGCTTACTGGACTGACACTGTTTACTGGACTGACACTGCTTCCTGGACTGACACTGCTTACTGGACTGACACTGCTTACTGGACTGACACTGTTTACTGGACTGCCACTGCTTACTGGACTGACACTGTTTACTGGACTGACACTGCTTCCTGGACTGACACTGCTTACTGGACTGACACTGCTTACTGGACTGACACTGTTTACTGGACTGACACTGCTTCCTGGACTGACACTGTTTACTGGACTGACACTGCTTACTGGACTGACACTGCTTCCTGGACTGACACTGCTTAATGTAGTGTGCTTGCAGAGGACAACCAGCTGGGGGATGCAGGGTGTCATGCTGCAGACTGTTTAAAAACCTCTTCAATGTAAATGGACTAATACAATTTCAGCCATAACTGTCCTCCCAACACAACTGAACTGTACTGACTCTCAGTTAAACCATTGCATGCAAAAGCCAGTCAAGACCCTTATCCCTAATGTAAGAGTTACATTTAAAGATAGTCATCTAGCTATGGGGTTCTTCAGCAGGTGAAATAGCCTCAGATATTTGTGGAAATATAGGCAAATGTAAATTGGATCCCAGAGCCATATTTAAACTGGGAACTACATGAACAAAAATAAAATTACTAGGGTTTATACTAAAACATTTTCAGTTGGGAATTAAGAATTAATTTATAGCTCACTTCCAAATAAAGCATATCATCATTTACTATATCATACTTCAGATGTCAAATCATAAAATCAGCGCTTAATAGCTTTATATTCTGCTGTGTCTCTGTGGGAGTGTTGTGTACCTTCAAGGTGCTCTGCAGTGCTCGTACTCTGTGTAGTCTGTCATTTAGGAGAGGGTCTCTGCAGCGTTGGGTGAAGGCGCGTCGGAGCTCCTGTCTACTGCAGGGTCGAGGCTCTCCAATGGCAGAGACATTGGCCTGCTCTAACGATCGGTATAGCTGCTCAAAACCATCCACATCCCCCACCTCTCGCCCTTCAGAAACACGTCTCTCTCGTATACCTCGCCCCTCTGTCTCCTTTGGCTCAGGTACAAGAACTAGGAAACACAGAGAATCCCTCAGATACACTGTTCCATCACCTACAGGTGTGTGTGAGTACGTTTGTGTGTGAGTATGCATGTTTTACTCACCTTTGGGGGACAGAAATTCTCAAAAGTCCTCAGAAGGTAGGTAAAACATGAACAAACTGCCATGCAGGGTTCCTCATTTGGAAAAAATGTATTGTCTGCTTTAGGAATGACATTTTCTGGCTCAGGGATTAGGGGTAAGGTTAGGTTGCGTGAACATTAAATGCTTGATTTGGCTTCCCCACTAGGTTAGTAACACAGGACTGTGTGAGTGTGTCTATGTGTGAGCGTGTTTTAATATAAGTGTGTATAAGAGTGCCTCACCATCCTGGCTGGATTGGTTGTTGTGCTTCCCTCCATCTCCCTCCTCCTCTTCACTCTTCTCTTCCATCCCAGGGGGGGGCTGTAGGGTCTTCCCCGACCAAGGGGCTCTGCTCCTGGGCAGGCTCTGGCTGCGCTGCCTATGGGACCTCCGGTGGGAGCGTGTGAGGGGGAGTGGTCCTCTCTCCAGAGGGAAGGGCCCATCTCTTTCTCTGTCTGCATGGTATCTCCTAACAGGTAGGGTCGCCTGGCGACACTGTCCTGGTGACATCATCAGACCCTGTGTCCTCCCATCTTCCTGGTAAACACATGTCCCCCCCTGACCCCCTTCTCCTCCCATCCCTCTACTGTATCCCCTGCTACACCCTTTCGGGGTCGTCTGGAGGAAGTGCAGGCCAGCAGAGGTCAGTGGGGTCTCAATCAGATCCTGCCAGGACCGTCTTTCCCGGTGGGAAGACCTCCTCCCTGAGGAATGAGTTCCAATGCTGCCGGTTCCAGAACCGGTACTGGTGTCAGTGGCCATCTCTCCCTGTGGCTCCTCGGCTGATGATCGAGAATGAGTCGATTCACTGTGATGGCGGCCATGTATGACCTCACAAAAGGGACTGGATGAATTGACCTGGCAGGGTAGAGGGGAGGTGGAACAGACCATCTGTGGAGGGACTGGAGAGGTGGAGGATAGCATTTGAGAAAGGACTGGAGAGGTGGAGGATAGCATGTGAGAAGGGACTGGAGAGGTGGAGGATAACATTTGAGAAAGGACTGGAGAGGTGGAGGATAACATTTGAGAAGGGACTGGAGAGGTGGAGGATAACATTTGAGAAAGGACTGGAGAGGTGGAGGATAGCATTTGAGAAAGGACTGGAGAGGAGGAGGATAACATTTGAGAAAGGACTGGAGAGTTGGAGGATAACATTTGAGAAGGGACTGGAGAGGTGGAGGATAACATTTGAGAAGGGACTGGAGAGGTGGAGGATAACATTTGAGAAGGGACTGGAGAGGTGGAGGAGCGAAGGAGGCTCATAGAACTAACAGACCGAGGGAGCACATAACTATGGAGATGTTGAGTCTGAAGGAGTGGTGATGACAGGATGTGGAGGTGAGAATGAGAAAACAATGAGATGGTCGATGAGCACCAATGACAATATGATAGCAACTATGGTAGTAAATATGATATAATGGTAGTTAATATGACATTGTAGTAATTATGGTATTAACTATGACATTATGACAGTTACTATGATCATGACATGCCTATTCAGACATATTTCTTAGTTCGGCCCCCTTTTAGTGAACTGGGAATGGATCTACTGATTGTGTGTGTGTCCTACTGAGGGAAAACAGTGTGTGTGTGTGTGTGTCCTACTGAGGGAAAACAGTGTGTGTGTGTGTGTCCTACTGAGGGAAAACAGTGTGTGTGTGTGTGTGTCCTACTGAGGGAAAACAGTGTGTGTGTGTGTGTCCTACTGAGGGAAAACAGTGTGTGTGTGTGTCCTACTGAGGGAAAACAGTGTGTGTGTGTGTGTCTTACTGAGGGAAAACAGTGTGTGTGTGTGTGTGTCCTACTGAGGGAAAACAGTGTGTGTGTGTGTGTCTTACTGAGGGAAAACAGTGTGTGTGTGTGTGTGTCTTACTGAGGGAAAACAGTGTGTGTGTGTGTGTCCTACTGAGGGAAAACAGTGTGTGTGTGTGTGTCTTACTGAGGGAGAATGGTGAGTGTGTCTTACTGAGGGAGAACTGTGTTTGTGCGTGTGTGTGTGTTACTGAAGGAGAAAGGTGTGTGTGTGTCTTACTGAGGGAGAACAGTGTGTGTGTGTGTGTGTGTCTTACTGAGGGAGAACAGTGTGTGTGTGTGTGTGTCTTACTGAGGGAGAACAGTGTGTGTGTGTCTTACTGAGGGAGAACGGTGTGTGTGTGTCTTACTGAGGGAGAACAGTGTGTGTGTGTCTTACTGAGGGAGAACGGTGTGTGTGTGTGTCTTACTGAGGGAGAACAGTGTGTGTGTCTTACTGAGGGAGAACAGTGTGTGTGTGTCTTACTGAGGGAGAACGGTGTGTGTGTGTGTCTTACTGAGGGAGAACGGTGTGTGTGTGTGTGTGTGTCTTACTGAGGGAGAACAGTGTGTGTGTGTCTTACTGAGGGAGAACGGTGTGTGTGTGTGTGTCTTACTGAGGGAGAACAGTGTGTGTGTGTGTGTGTCTTACTGAGGGAGAACAGTGTGTGTGTGTCTTACTGAGGGAGAACAGTGTGTGTGTGTCTTACTGAGGGAGAACGGTGTGTGTGTGTGTGTGTGTGTCTTACTGAGGGAGAACAGTGTGTGTGTGTCTGTCTTACTGAGGGAGAACAGTGTGTGTGTGTCTTACTGAGGGAGAACAGTGTGTGTGTGTGTCTTACTGAGGGAGAACAGTGTGTGTGTCTTACTGAAGGAGAAAGGTGTGTGTGTGTCTTACTGAGGGAGAACAGTGTGTGTGTGTCTTACTGAGGGAGAACAGTGTGTGTGTGTCTTACTGAGGGAGAACAGTGTGTGTGTGTGTGTCTTACTGAGGGAGAACAGTGTGTGTGTCTTACTGAAGGAGAAAGGTGTGTGTGTGTCTTACTGAGGGAGAACAGTGTGTGTGTGTCTGTCTTACTGAGGGAGAACAGTGTGTGTGTCTTACTGAGGGAGAACAGTGTGTGTGTGTCTGTCTTACTGAGGGAGAACAGTGTGTGTGTCTTACTGAGGGAGTATGGTGGTAGGAGTCACACAGTGAGGAAGGTCCTTCCTTTTTCAGAGTCATGGAAACATCTACATCATCCTGGTCACTCTCACTCCAGTAGTCTGAAACACAAAACCTGCATGAATACCACACAACACACATGAACACTACACAACACACATGAACGCCATACCGCACACATGAATACTACGCAACACACATGAACGCCATACCGCACACATGAATACTACACAATACACATGAATACCACACAACACACATGAACACTACACAACACACATGAACGCCATACCGCACACATGAATACTACACAACACACATGAACGCCATACCGCACACATGAATACTACACAACACACATGAACGCCATACCGCACACATGAATACTACACAACTCACATGAACGCCATACCGCACACATGAATACTACACAACACACATGAACGCCATACCGCACACATGAATACTACACAACTCACATGAACGCCATACCGCACACATGAAAACATGAACACCACATAACACACACTCTTCTGTATGATTGACAGATACCTGAGAAAGCAGGTATGTGTTGTGTGTGATCAAACTTACCTTCATCAGTTGTGTTGTGTGTGATCAAACTTACCTTCATCAGTTGTGTTGTGTGTGATCAAACTTACCTACATCAGTTGTGTTGTGTGTGATCAAACTTACCTTCATCAGTTGTGTTGTGTGTGATCAAACTTACCTACATCAGTTGTGTTGTGTGAGATCAAACTTACCTTCATCAGTTGTGTTGTGTGTGATCAAACTTACCTTCATCAGTTGTGTTGTGTGAGATCAAACTTACCTTCATCAGTTGTGTTGTGTGAGATCAAACTTACCTTCATCAGTTCGTGGCACCTTTTCATCAGGGGTGTAGCCAATAGCAGCAAGGCCCAGCCGGTTCATCCACCTACCACAAAAGATTCAGGTGTTAGTTGGGACACTTCTATTAAAGCAGAGCAATCAATCATCCATCAACATCTTGAAGGTCAGAGGACACAAAGCTTTAAAGTGAACTGTGAATTTATTTAAGGTTTAAATGTCTTTATGGGCATCAGAAGATTAGGTTTAAGATTACAAACATGAAGAGCATTAATAGTGAAAAGCCATTTTCACTGCCTAGAATGTGGTACCTCTAGGGCTAGCCAATGTGGCTGTTGTGATAGTACCATGCCAAGATCTAAAACATGATACTTGTTCAGTATGCAATTGTCAAATAAAAAAGAATATAGCTGTATATTTAACAATGGCTCCAGAATGTAACAAAAGACAGATTACAGACAGGTAGATAATTATCAAGGACACTAGGATCAGACTCTCAAGGACATTAGAGAGTATCTCAAAGATTCCAGACCAGTAGTTTTTCAGGTTAGAGTTCAGAGCAAAGCAGGGAAGCAGTGTGCTCAATGCAGTTTGACACTTATAACCAAATTAAGATGGATCAGGGACTGGTTTTGGAATATTGTAATCTGTGTAAAATCTTGAATTGTATGAGATAAGTATTGAGTTGAGTGAACAGGTAGGAATGTACTCTTCTGCAGAGAGGGTTTCAGTGCCAAGCTCCTCATCCTACTTTGCATTGATGAAATATATTGAGGGTTGTGTTAACAAATTTGAATGTGTCATAACAATATACAGGTGCTGGTAATAAAATTAGAATACCATCAAAAAGTTGATTTATTTCAGTAATTCCATTCAAAAAGTGAAACTTGTATATTATATTCATTCATTACACACAGACTGATATATTTCAAATATATATTTCTTTTAATTGCGATGATTATAACTGACTACTAATGAAAATCCCAAATTCATTATCTTGGCAGTATGTTGGCCAACTGAAAAGTATGAACATGAAAAGTAGGAGCATGTACAGCACTCAATACTTAGTTGGAGCTCCTTTTGCCTGCATTACAGCAGCAATGCGGCGTGGCATGGAGTCGATCAATCTGTGGCACTGCTCAGGTGTTATTAGAGCCCAGGTTGCTCTGATAGTGGCCTTCAGCACTTCTGCATTGTTGGGTCTGGCGTATCGCATCTTCCTCTTCACAATACCCCATAGATTTTCTATAGGGTAAAGGTCAGGTGAGTTTGCTGGCCAATTAAGAACAGGGATACCATGGTCCTTAAACCAGGTACTGTTTGCAGGTGCCAAGTCCTGTTGGAAAATTAAATCTGCATCTCCATAAAGTTGGTCAGCAGCAGGAAGCATGAAGTGCTCTAAAACTTCCTGGTAGACGGCTGCGTTGACCTTGGACCTCAGAAAACACAGTGGACCAACACCAGCAGATGACATGGCACCCCAAACCATCACTGACTGTGGAAACTTTACACTGGACTTCAAGCAACGTGGATTCTGTGCCCCTCCTCTCTTCCTCCAGACTCTGGGACCTTGATTTCCAAAGGAAATGCAAAATTTACTTTCATCAGAGAACATAACTCAGAAGCAGTCCAGTCCTATTGGTCTTTAGCCCAGGTGAGACGCTTCTGACGCTGTGTCTTGTTCAAGAGTGGCTTGACACAAGGAATGCGACAGCTGAAACCCATGTCTTGCATATGTCTGTGCGTGGTGGTTCTTGAAGCACTGACTCCAGCTGCAGTCCACTCATTGTGAATCTCCCCCACATTTTTGAATGGGTTTTGTTTCACAATCCTCTCCAGGGTGCGGGTGCTTGGACACAGAGCTCTGTGAACAGCCAGCCTCTTTAGCTATGTCCTTTTGTGTCTTGCCCTCTTTGTGCTAGGTGTCAATGGTCGTCTTTTGGACATGTCAACTCAGCAGTCTTCCCCATGATTGTGTAGCCTACAGAACTAGACTGAGAGACCATTTAAAGGCCTTTGCAGGTGTTTTGGGTTAATTAGCTGATTAGAGTGTGGCACCAGGTGTCTTCAATATTATGCCACAGAAGGCAGGGTAATGCCACAGAGGGCAGGGAATGTAATAGGAACCAGAATGGCAAAAGTGATTATTCCAGACTGACAGAAGAAATAACTGCAGCGCTAATAGAAGAAGCAGCCGGCCAAAGCAGGACCATCAACTAAAGCCAAAACGTTACATGTGGATATCATTGCTCCATAGTAAGATATACAACTTGGGATAGTCAGTAAAGCAATTTACAGTAATTTACACATGCAAATGTTTTGAACTACAAATTGCACTGTTCCTCCCAACAATTGCTCTAATAAGCAACTTATTGGAATACTGTCTGTGCAAGAGAAGTTCATAAAAGACAAAATATGCTCAGTTATGATAACATACAAGCAATGTTTAAGTTGTTCTCTTAATGATGTATGACTGTTGACAGAAAACTAGTCTTTTTTGTTCACCTGAATGCTTTAGAATAGTCTTTGTAAACAACAACGCTCAAAACAGACACACACCTGTTCATTTCCTCTAGACAGTCTGTTGCGAAGAAGAAGCTCTTGATTTTAGGATGACACGCTTTGAAGGCACTGCAAACAGGCACAATAGTAGGTTAAACTGTGTGTGTCTTTGTATTATTTGCATGTGTGTGTGTCTTTTGTTTTAATGTCTTAAAGGGCACTCACAATTTCCGTCTGCATTCAATGGCTCTGTCTATCCTGAATTCTGGAAGACTAATAAACCCCTCTGCCTTCTCATCCTGTGAGAGAGATAGGAAAGAGAAAGAAGAGAAAAGAGATGGAGAAAAAGAGAGATATGTAAAGAGTTGGCGGGTTAAGGTTTGATGGGTCAGGTCCCTCTGGGCCCAAGGTTAGGGTTTGATGGGTCAGGTCCCTCTGGGCCCAGGGTTAGAGTTTGATGGGTCAGGTCCCACGGGGCCCAGGGTTAGGGGTTAGAGTTTGATGGGTCAGGTCCCACGGGGCCCAGGGTTAAGGGTTAGAGTTTGATGGGTCAGGTCCCACGGGGCCCAGGGTTAGGGGTTAGAGTTTGATTGGTCAGGTCTCATGGGGCCCAGGTTTAGGGGTTAGGGTTTGCAATAATGAGTTAGCGGGTTAGGAATTTCATGGGCCATGTCCCACGGGGCCCAGGTATTCTGCAGCCCCTCAGCTACATGAAGGATGTATTGAAAACAAACACTTACATGAGTAATAATGTGAAATAGAAAAATTTAAAAACACAAGTGCACATATTTTGGATTTAAATTGAAATATTAAAATATAATAGTTAGCCTGTTTTGTATTACATTTGGATACTCCCAGGGGTTCAGAATAACTACAAGTTGAATGGTTTTGAATTTATAAAATTATAAACCTGGCATTTTCTTTTACTCTTGTCCACATATTTTTATTTTTCAAATATTCTGAAAATCATTGAAAATGCCCATATGGGGTCACTGAACTTATTCTGTCATATTGTACTACCCTTCTTTTTTGAACTCTTGAATAGGGGGTGCCTTTATTTCCTTTGGAATTCCCTACATGTGCCTGGAAGTGGTGGAGATTAGAACAGAGTTATGTTCAGTCTTCCTTTGGATGGTTATATCCACAGGTGACACTCTACACAACACAGCATAGGAGCACATTTGACCACTGGCTACCGTACCGTTATATCCAGTTATCATATAGGCCTAGTAATTCCACTAAAACAATGCAAAATAATAATAAACATTATCATAGAATAGCATTTAGACTACACTCACCCTATTTTACAAATGGGTCGATTCCATCCTGATACTTTTCATGGTCTGAATGTTCAGACCCATTTTCACTATCGTCGCTCTCCATAATCATTGATTTCACTTCTTTCGCTGTTTGGCCATTTATTTTTTCTCAAAACAATTGCTTGTAGCAACTGGCGCGCTCGCTCTTTCTCTCTCTTTTGGGGAGGGGGGGGACATGGATAGACTTCACATTGGTTGTTTTACTGCAGTCTGTGATTGGTTTAGCATTGTAGACTTCTAAACAACAGAATAAGATCAAGTATAATTAGTTAAGGCTGCTGCTGAAATCCTGATGGACTACAAGTAATCACAATTTGTGATCACGATTACGGGGTTATGGAGGCATCATACTTCTACGGTTATGGAGGCATGTAACTACTACGGTTATGGAGGCATCTAACTTCTACGGTTATGGAGGCATCTAACTACTACGGTTATGGAGGCATCTAACTACTACGGTTATGGAGGCATCTAACTACTACGGTTATGGAGGCATCTAACTTCTACGGTTATGGAGGCATCTAACTTCTACGGTTATGGAGGCATCTAACTACTACGGTTATGGAGGCATCTAACTACTACGGTTATGGAGGCATCTAACTACTACGGTTATGGAGGCATGTAACTACTACGGTTATGGAGGCATGTAACTACTACGGTTATGGAGGCATCTAACTTCTACGGTTATGAAGGCATTTAACTTCTACGGTTATGGAGGCATCTAACTTCTACGGTTATGGAGGCATCTAACTTCTACGGTTATGGAGGCATCTAACTTCTACGGTTATGGAGGCATCTAACTTCTACGGTTATGGAGGCATCTAACTTCTACGGTTATGGAGGCATCTAACTTCTACGGTTATGGAGGCATCTAACTTCTACGGTTATGGAGGCATCTAACTTCTACGGTTATGGAGGCATCTAACTTCTACGGTTATGGAGGCATCTAACTTCTACGGTTATGGAGGCATCTAACTTCTACGGTTATGGAGGCATCTAACTTCTACGGTTATGGAGGCATCTAACTTCTACGGTTATGGAGGCATCTAACTTCTACGGTTATGGAGGCATGTAACTACTACGGTTATGGAGGCATCTAACTTCTATAGTTACGGAGCAGAGAATAAATTGACATGCCTGCGCATCAACCGACCTTATACTTGATCTTATTCAACTTGATCTTACACTCAAACTATGTAAAAAAATATTTGAATTCAGCATTTTTTTTAGTTTTTATTTTTTAAAGAATGCATACTTTTCTCAATAAATTGTTTCAGTAATAGTACTTTGAACATTCTTATCTTAATAGACAAAATAACAGCACTGTGTCTTTGCCTATAAAACTTGATGGGAACACATAGCAAGCAATCTGACAATTAATCTATGTTGAATCTCTCCAGATTCTTTAGTCCTTCGATCTCCCTTCTGGACTGTTCAGCTAACCCCATATATTTGGCCAGGAAATGGCAATGCAACCCCATAGGAACCCCAGATTTCTTTTTTTTGCTTTGTTTCTCCTTCACCCCTTCTGACCCCCAGGTCACAAAATGCGTCTCTGCGGCATGGTCGTCATTTACGTTTGGATGTCATCTTACCACCTTTTTAGAAATCAGCCGTTTCGTATAGTGGTTGAAATAATGATTGCGTACCCAATCTTCAAGGGAGAGAGTAATTCAATAATTTTTTACAGTATTTGATAGTCTATTGTTCATGGTGTTACAGACTCGTTACTCGGTCTTACAAAATGTATCTCATCTCATCTCAAAGAAACTTCTGGTTGTACATCTACTCTACAGACATCCCAGTATTGTCAGCCCATTGACTAATTACTGTCGCACTTTGAATTAAATTTACTTTCTGTGTAGCAGCACAGGTACCTGTCCAGGCACTTGTCATCTTCATAGAGTACAACCTGGCCTCACACAGGAAACAGCACAGGTACCTGTCCAGGCACTTGTCATCTTCATAGAGTACGACCTGACCTCACACAGGAAACAGCACCGGTACCTGTCCAGGCACTTGTCATCTTCATAGAGTACGACCTGACCTCACACAGGAAACAGCACAGGTACCTGTCCAGGCACTTGTCATCTCAAATCCACTTGTGCAATCAAACCCCTGCAACTCATTCAGAACGCTGTGGCCCGCCTGGTGTTCAAACCGTCCAACATTTTCCCATGTCACCCTGCTTCTTCCCACTCTATACTGGCTTCCAGTTGAAACTCCAATCTGCTTCAAGGCTGTGGTTCTTATCTACAGAGCAACAAGAGGAGCTTCTATCCGTACCTTCAGGCAATGCTTAAATCCTACATCCCAATCCAGGCTCTTTGTTCAGCCAGCCCTGGACTCTTGGCTGTCCCATCCATTCAGGGCAGTTCCCAATCCATGCAGTCAAATCCCTTCTTTGTCTACATTTAAATCGACTCTGGATTTAGCCCACATTCATTTATTAATTATTCCAATTGGACTCTTAATATCTCACACGGCAAAGACAGAAGATGACTGGTCACCCCTCTGAGACTGGCTCCTCTCTAGGTTTCTTCCCACATTTCAGCCTTCTTAAGGAGTTTTTCCTAGCCACTGAAATTTAACACTACTGTTGTTTGTTCCTTGGGGTTTAAGGCCGGGTGTTTCTGTAAAAGCACTTTGTGACAACTACTGTTGTAAAAAGGGCTTTATAAATAAATTTGATTGATTGATTGAGGTGGAGGAGTGGAGAGAGATGGAGAGATGGAGGAGTGGAGAGAGATGGAGGAGTGGAGGGAGATGGAGAGATGGATGAGTGGAGGGAGATGGAGAGTTCTCTTACATTCTGGTTTGTGTACCAATAAAGGCAGGACTCTTTGAGGATGAACCAGTATTTCCTCCATTTTAGGTTGAAGTATCCTTTAGCATCTTTCTTCTTCCAGAGCCAGCCCTCACAGTCACCATGACCAAGATCCTTACAGGAAATACGCCTCCTACTCGCACTGCTCAGAGAACCTGGAGGAAAAGAGGAAGAGAAAGAGAGTGAGGGTTGGTGGGAGGGATGGGGGGGTGGGAGAGTTGGGGGATGGGAGGGTGGGAGGGTGGGGGGATGGGAGTGTGGGGGGATAAGATGGTAAGGGGATGGGAGGGTGGGATGATAAGATGGTAAGGGGATGGGAGGGTGGGAGGATGGGGGGATGGGGAGGTGGGAGGGTGGGAGGATGGGATGATAAGATGGTAAGGGGATGGGAGGGTGGGAGGGTGGGAGGATGGGGGGATGGGGAGGTGGGAGGGTGGGAGGATGGGATGATAAGATGGTAAGGGGATGGGGAGGTGGGTTGGTGGGAGGATGGGATGATAAGATGGTAAGGGGATGGGGAGGTGGGAGGGTGGGGGGATGGGGAGGTGGGAGGGTGGGAGGGTGGGATGATAAGATGGTAAGGGGATGGGGAGGTGGGAGGGTGGGAGGATGGGATGATAAGATGGTAAGGGGATGGGGAGGTGGGAGGGTGGGGGGATGGGGAGGTGGGAGGGTGGGATGATAAGATGGTAAGGGGATGGGGAGGTGGGAGGGTGGGAGGATGGGGAGGTGGGAGGGTGGGGGGATGGAAGGTTGGGGTTGTAATAACATGACAGTTGTTTTAATATGATAATACTGCTGGAAACAGAACTGGAATGGGATAATGCTTTTTATTGGAGCTCCTCCTCTAATATGAATCAGGCTATTAGAGAAGGTTGGAATCCTAAGCAACCTGCCTACACATAACAGGAAGTACTGTACACCAACGTAGCTGCTGTAGTGCATGGGAAAATTGACTTTTGTGGTGCACCTGTGAATTTCTATATTTAGACAAATGCATGTTTCTCACAGATAATTAGACAGATAGACAGAAGGTCTTACAGACATACAGATTGACATATACCTTTTGTTCTCCTTTTGTTTTTGGTTCTTAAAGATGTGTAGTGGAACGACTGAAGGAGAGAGAGAGAAGTGAAAGGCTTATGACTTAATGTACTGGGTAAGTGCACATCATCATCAGTTTTAGATAATGGTGTGTTGTTGTTCTAACCTTCTTGATAGAAGCCCCTCCTAGCCGATGATCACTCCCTGAGACAGAATACCTGGTGGAGAAGGGGGGGGGGGGGCGTCAAGCTAATGAGCCATGATCCATACAGCATACCAACTCATTCACATACAGACACAGAAACACACACAAACATACCTGTGCGTTGTCTCAGTTCGCAGTGTGTCCCCACCACTCTGCAGAAGAATCAAGACACACACAGACAGACAGACAGAGGAAGAAAGACAGGAAGAGAAATAGGGAGAGAAACAATGAGGCAGGGAGAGAGAAATAAAGGGAGAGAGTTGAGAGAAGGAGTAAATAGCTCAGTAACCCTGGGCTATTTGAGTATGCATCTATATGTGTGTTTATTTGACAGCTTCCACCTGAGATTATAAAAACGTCCCGGAAGACGCCCACTATACCGCCGACAGGAAGTGCACGCAGGTGGTGTCGAGACTGTAAACACGAGGGAAGCAAGATGGCCTCCGGGCTAGGCTATAACAACCCCACATCAGCCTTCACCACCTAGCCTTTTCCGCACTAACTTATGCAGTCTCTGGTGAACAAAATGGATGAAATACAACTAAGATTTACCTCACAAAAAAGGATTATGGACAGTAGCGTCATGATTTTCTCAGAAACGTGGCTACGCAACAACATACCCGACAACATAATTGAGCTGGAGGGACACGCTGTCTTCAGATCTGACCGAACAGTGGTGGATTCCGGTAAGACCAGAGGAGGTGGCATTAATGTAAACAAAGCCTGGTGTACAGACACTAACATTACCGGGAGTCACTGCTCAACCAATCTGGAGACCTGATGATTAAGTGCAGGCCTTTTTACTTGCCTTATGAGTTTACATCTATTAATGTTACTGCAACCTATATACCATACCGGATGCTAATGCTAAACTAGCAATGGAAGAGCTGCAGGCTGCTATTAGCAAGCAGCAAACTGCCCAGCCGGATGGTGCCTTTATTGCTGCAGGCTATTTCTCAAATCTGAAAACAGTTTTTCCCAAATTCCATCAAAATGTCTTCTGCCCCACCATAAGAGTCAATACACTGGACCAGGTGTACACACACATTCCAGAGGAGTCAATACACTGGACCAGGTGAACACAAACATTCCAGAGGCCCCCATTCCCCTCCACCATTTAGGTCAGTCTGACCACCTCTCATTGTTCCTACTTCCCAAGTATTTACCTCTCATTAAACATGAGAAACCATCAGTGAGGTCAGTCAAAGTGTAGCCAGAGGGATCAGACTCACTTCTGCAGCACCAGTTTCAACACACAGACTGGAGATTGTTTGCCACTCAAGCCACCCTTGACTCCTGTATGGAAATATGCTTCCTCCTCCTCCATAAACTAATAAAGACCTTCCCCAACCAGAAGCCGTGGATGAACAGAGAGTTCCGACAACTGCTAAAGGCACGTGACGCTGCATTCAGATCCAGCGATGTGGAGGCCTACAGCTCATCCAGGACCAACCTGAAAAGGGGCATCAAATGGCTAAAACTGCACTTAATCAACAACTCAGATTCTTGGTGCATGTGGCAGGGCATCCAAACCATCACAGACTACTGGCCAAATAACCCCACCCCCACACCCAGAGACGTCTCCATTACCAAAGAGTTAAACAGGTTCTTTGCTTGCTTTGGCAGGGACAACAAAGAGCCAGCCATATTAAAGCTGAACTACTGGATGTCCCACCCCTAAGATTATCCACGGCAGATGTGTCGTCTGCACTGAGCAGGGTGAATGCAAGGCTGCAGGTCCCAATGGCGTCCCCAGGAGTGTGCTGAGAGCATGTGCTGGGCAGCTGGCCGAGGTCTTCACTGACCATTTCAACATGTCACTGACAAAGGCGGTGGTCCCAACATGCAATCATTACACCAACCATGGTGCCAGGATCGAAGCAGTCGACTGTGTCTAGCCTGAATGACTTTCGACCTGTCGCACTCACCCCCACAATCATGAAGTGCTTCAAAAGATTAGTTCTGGTGTTCTGGCCCACCTCAAGTCCTGCCTCCCCACAAAACTGGATCCCTACCAGTTTGCCTACCGGTCGAACAGGTCTACAGGCTAGACAACTTCATCTCCTCCACCCTGATACTGAACACTGGTGTTTCACAAGGCAATGTGTTGAGCCCCCTCCTGTACTCCCTTTTCACCCATGGCTGCGTTCCTGTACACAGTTCCAACATCATTGTCAAGTTTGCAGACGACACCACGGTGGTAGGACTGATCAGTGACAATGACGGATCAGCCCACAAGGAGGAGGTCAAGTGCCTGGCAGCATGGTGCGCTGATAACAACCTGGCCCTCAACGCAAAGAAAACCAAGGAACTCTTTGTGGATATCAGGAAGTCTAAATTCACGCCCCAGTTCTCATTGATGGCACTGAGGTGGAGAGTGTATCCAGCTTCAAATTCTTGGGTGTCCACATCTCTGAGGACCTCTCCTCATCCCTCAACATCTCAGCCCTGGTCAAAAAGGCCTGATAGTGTCTGTACATCTGTCTTTCAAGATGCTTGTGAACTTCTACCGCCGCACAATTTAGAAGAGCATTCTAACTGGGTTCTAACTGTACCACAGTGTGGTTTGGTGGTTGCTCCATAGCCGACCTGAAGGCCCTGAAACGGGTGTTGAAAACCACCCAGCACATCATAGGTACCCAGCTTCCAGCCATCGCATACCTCCAGCGCAAGCGGTGTCTGCGCAGGGCGTACGGCATCACCAGGGACCCTTCTCCCCGTTCTCGCACCAGGAGACTCAGGAACAGTTTCTTTCCTTCTGCTGTAACCCTGCTGTGACTTCCCATCACTCACTATGCCCACCCTTTGGACTACTGGACTCCTTCACTGCCTTACAAGTCTGATAAGGTTTTCCAGTTCACGTGTCATTGCTGCTATTCCTGTACTTCATTTGCACATGCCGACTTGTACCTTAAACTTTTACCGTAACCCTGCCCTCATTGCACATAGCACATTTATTGATTATAAATGACAACTAATGAAAACCCCAAATGCAGTTTATCCGAAAATTAGAATATTACTTAAGACCAATACAAAAAAAATATTTTTAGAAATGTTGGCCAACTGAAAAGTATGAACATGAGAAGTATGAGCATGTACAGCACTCAATACATAGTTGGGGCTCCTTTTGCATGAATTACTGCAGCAATACGGCGTGGCATGGAGTCGATCAGTCTGTGGCACTGCTCAGGCGTTATGAGAGACCAGGTTGCTCTGATAGTGGCCTTCAGCTCTTCTGCATTGTTGGGTCTGGCGTATTGCATCTTCCTCTTCACAATACCCCATAGATTTTCTATAGGGTTAAGGTCAAGTGGGTTTGCTGGCCAATTAAGAACAGGGATACCATGGTCCTTAAACCAGATACTAGTAGCTTTGGCACTGTGTGCAGGTGCCAAGTCCTGTTGGAAAATTAAATCTGCATCTCCATAAAGTTGGTCAGCAGCAGGAAGCATGAAGTGCTCTAAAACTTCCTGGTAGACGGCTGCGTTGACCTTGGACCTCAGAAAACACAGTGGACCAACACCAGCAGATGACATGGCACCCCAAACCATCACTGACTGTGGAAACTTTACACTGGACTTCAAGCAACATGGATTCTGTGCCCCTCCTCTCTTCCTCCAGACTCTGGGACCTTGATTTCCAAAGGAAAAGCAAAATTTACTTTCATCAGAGAACATAACTCAGAAGCAGTCCAGTCCTATTTGTCTTTAGCCCAGGTGAGACGCTTCTGACGCTGTGTCTTGTTCAAGAGTGGCTTGACACAAGGAATGCGACAGCTGAAACCCATGTCTTGCATATGTCTGTGCGTGGTGGTTCTTGAAGCACTGACTCCAGCTGCAGTCCACTCATTGTGAATCTCCCCCACATTTTTGAATGGGTTTTGTTTCACAATCCTCCCCAGGGTGCGGTTATCCCTATTGCTTGTACACTTATTTCTACCACATCTTTTCCTTCCCTTCGCCTCTATATTGCATACATATTTCGAAAAATAGATTCGCCATAATCGTCCGATTCCAATGGTATATTATTTGTAGACACTTTCGTGAAGCGTTCCGTGTATAATTTGGGTTGTCCGTGTATAATATGGGTTGTATAGTTGTATAGTTTGGGTTGCTATGAGAACTTTTCACCAGGCAACGACATTGACCATGCATCTTAGAAAGGCTAATGTGTAGACAAGAACAGAGATTACAAGGGTCTACATCACTATATAGAAGTCTGTTTTTATGTGTTTTTATTGTAGCCAGAGGGGTTCTTATTACCAGGATACATCATAATAGGTTGTATCTGTTACAGAAATGAATCTAGGACCCAAAATGTCCAAGTAGTGAAATCTGGCCGAAATCCCCATAGGCTACAAAGGGTTAATGTGCTTGGACACAGAGCTCTGTGAACAGCCAGCCTGTTTAGCAATGACCTTTTGTGTCTTGCCCTTGATGTGCAAGGAGTCAATGGTCATCTTTTGGACAGCTGTCAACTCAGCAGACTTCCCCATGATTGTGTATCCTACAGAACTAGACTGAGAGACCATTTAAAGGCCTTTGCAGGTGTTTTGAGTTAATTAGCTGATTAGAGTGTGGCACCAGGTGTCTTCAATATAGAACAATATTCAAATTTTCTGAGATACTGAAAATGGGGTTTTCATTAGTTGTCAATTATAATCACCATAATTATAAGAAATAAACACTTGAAATATATTAGTCTGTGTGGAATGAATGTATATACATTATACAAGTTTCACTTTTTGAATGGAATTACTGGAATAAATCAACTTTTTGAAGATATTCTAATTATATGACCAGCACCTGTACATGTCTACCTCGGGAACTTCATTGCTACTATCCCTGCTACCTTACTCCTTCAATTTGCTTTGATTGCAAATTCAGAGAAGTCACACATCTATTTATTTCACTTGTACATACATTATACTTAATAGCTGTACATTTTCTGTAAATATGTAAATGTTTGTGTTTTTGTGTGTATGTTTGGGTATGTACAGTATATGTTTTTATGTGTGTGTTTGTGTGTGCATGTATATGTGTGTGTATGTTTGGGTGTGTATGTATGTGTGTTTAAGTGAGTGTGTTTGAGTGTGTTCACGTACAGGAAGAGTATCTGGCATCTGATCAAGTCGTAGTGTGGAGGAGAGGAAAGAGGGGCTGAGGGGAAAACTAGGGCTGCTAGAGTTGCGACTCTGACGCCGTGAATGTCGGCTGGTATCGTCTCTCACCCTCTCCCTCCCTGGTCCCTCTGGTTCCTCCTGGATCACCAAGATTTTGTCGTCCGTCAAATAACGCAGGAGAGAGTTGTCAGAGTCTGGAGGAGAGTAGAGTGAACTCAAACGTCTTGTCATTCTTCTTAATATATTTAAAGTATGTTTAGATGATCACAATTGTTATGTATGTACAGTTTATTTATGCACTGTATATAATTTGTTTATAAAAATGTTTTGCTCAGAATACCTCTGCTTCCTCTCTTGGCCATGACTGGCTCCATGGGTTCAATCCAGTTATACTCGGGTGGCATGGAGACAGGCCTGAGGTCACCTGGAAAAGCCAATCACAAATCAGACAGAGGGCAGGGAGGAGTTATAGACAGCCAATCATCAATCAGACAGAGGGCATTCTCACCATGTGTAGGGGTCTTGTCCCTGCGGCGGACCCCCGTGTTCTGCACCCTGTAGTCGGTCCTGGGTGTGGCGGGCGGTCCTGGGGGGACATCCCCCTCATACAATGAGAAATACTGGCCACTTTCCTGATCCAGGAAGTAGCTGACCTCCGACCCCTGACCTCCGGACTGGGAGCTCACGCTGTACCTACTGATGTCATCACACGAAACCACACCAAGTTCCTCCCTATGGTGAGATGACGATGATTATATGCTGCATGTGACACTATTGTTTTGTATCAATTCAATGCTGTCTGGTTCGGGTGAAACTGTCCTTCATTCCTTTTCAGTGTTCTTATCAGTATAAGTTGTTGATCTGAAGGCTTGGTCAACATCATCATGTTAATCATCATTATCCTCATCATCAATATGGTCATCATCATAATGATGTTCTACACCACTATCCTCATCATCAATACTATCATGACCATTATCATCACCGCTACCACTATCATTACCATCACTGTTAGCATCACCGTTACCACAACAATTATAACCATCATTACCATCACTGGTACCACCACTGTTACCATCACCATTACCACCAATGTTGCCATCACCATTACCACCTTTATTACCATCACTGTTACCATCACCGTTACCACAATTATCACCATCATTACCATCACTGGTACCACCACTGTTACCATCACCATTACCACTAACGTTGCCATCACCGTTGCCACCTTTATTACCATCACTGTTACCATCACCGTTACCACCACCATGAAATCACCACCACCATTACCAGCATCATTAACACCACCCTTAACACCATCATTACCATCATCATTACCACCAAGATTATCACAAATATTACAATCGCCATGGATAATGTGTCCTTGTTCCTGTGTGTGTGTGTGTGTGGAGGGGGTATACATGTTTTGGGGGGGGTGTACATGGATTTAAAGAATGCTCAAAAGGAAATAAAAGCTTATGGTTTAGGTTTAGAATAAATGAATTGAGATTAGGGTTAGGTTAAAAGTTTCAGTAAAGGACAACAAGATTTTGAAAGGGGTCCCCACAAGGATGGTGAAACATAACAATATGTATATACCTGGTACCGTAGAGTCCAGAGACAGGGGAGAGGATGAAAACGTCCTGGACATCCATCTTGGATGAACCTCCCAGGGTACTGCTGGGAGTCGGAGAGGTAGAGGGACTGTTGAGAAGCGGCTATGGGTTAAGGGAAAAGAGAGGACGAAACAGAGGGAACGAGTTAGAGAGGGAGGAAGAAAGAGGTTACAAACATGATGTTTGGGGACATTTTCTACACACATAGCCACCTGGTGGACCCTGCTGGACATAACCACCTGGTGGACCCTGCTGGACATAGCCACCTGGTGGACCCTGCTGGACATAGCCAGCTGGTGGACCCTGCTGGACATAGCCACCTGGTGGACCCTGCTGGACATAACCACCTGGTGGACCCTGCTGGACATAGCCACCTGGTGGACCCTGCTGGACATAGCCACCTGGTGGACCCTGCTGGACATAACCACCTGGTGGACCCTGCTGGACATAGCCACCTGGTGGACCCTGCTGGACATAACCACCTGGTGGACCCTGCTGGACATAGCCACCTGGTGGACCCTGCTGGACATAACCACCTGGTGGACCCTGCTGGACATAACCACCTGGTGGACCCTGCTGGACATAGCCACCTGGTGGACCCTGCTGGACATAACCACCTGGTGGACCCTGCTGGACATAACCACCTGGTGGAGCCTGCTGGACATAACCACCTGGTGGACCCTGCTGGTTTGAACAGATTATATTGATTTCTAGCCCAATGAAGTGTTGTTGGGGAGGACAGAGGAACAGGCAATGTTTTGGAAGTAGGCTGCTATTCCTATGGCTACATAGAGCAGGCTTTTGTTGACAAGTTCCTGGACATTTTAGCCCCTGATAGCCCAATTTAAGCACCTCAGCAGTACTCATATTCAGCAGTCAACACAGGCTGATTGGGGCCAGCACGACTGCCCATAAATACTGCAACATTCGTGTTGTTTGGATCCTTGAAATGTAAATTTGATTTCTGGAACCAAACTAAGTAAGTGTGTGTGTTAGTTCATGGTTGAACCCATTCCAGAGCAGGGTGACCTACTTTTCAGAAGAGTGTCAGCCCTGTACACACATACACCCACATCCACACATACACACACACACACATACACAGCTTTGCTTGTTTCGGAACATCTAAATAATCTAGAATATTTGCAGGAGAAGCTCTTAGAGCTAAATTATTTATTCCTGGAGCTGCTCTAAAACTGAGTCGCCCCACAATCACAAAGCTCTATAATGTCTGGGTTTTCCTCCCTGAGTGTGATGGACCAGTTCTGTCTTCGGCACTATGTTCAGGTAGCATTAAGACAGCCCGTTACAGCCAACGCTCTGCTATTTTCACATGGTTGTGTATCCATTGGTACTCTGCCTGTTGTATATCAGCTAATTTCAGGCAACACTGGCAGAGAAATGTATTCAAAACAATCCAAAATCTGGTTTCAACAGAAACAATCTTGGTAATTTCAAAGTAGCCTACTCTTTTTTGGACTCCAGGAATAAATAATTTAGCTCTAAGAGCTTCTCCTGCAAATATTCTAGCACCGGTTTCTGGCAAACGGGGAAGCAGCCCCTCTTTTCCATTGGCTTCACCAAGACACGCAATCATCTGTCCTCAACCAATGACAGACAGCAGCAAGCAAAATCCCTAAGTGAATTCAATTAATGTTCTAGTAATAAAGAGTATAGCGAATGCACTATAAGAGGAAGAGTTGGCTTGAATGTGAACGGTTGTCTCTAATTCAGCTAACTTCCACAAGGTGGGAGTACATTTTGGATATAACCATGACATTTGCATTGTGAGTGAGGTATATATAACAGGGCCTATTATACTATATAAGAAAATGAAAATAGTAAGTGTAAGTACACATTACACCCACCTTGTAACCAGATTAGAGTAGAGGGCTTTTTAGGTTGCTCATTTTCACCCACACATCATGGGTTATTGTGTGTATGTCTGTTTTGAGACCGTGTGGTGCCGTGAGCTTAAAGAAACCTAATTATTCTTGTTGGTATTTTTTTTTGTTTTTTGGCCTCTCCTTTACCCTCGCACCTCAGACATGGATCAATCAATCAATCAAATTTATTTATAAAGCCCTTTTTACAACAGCAGTTGTCACAAAGTGCTTTACAGAGACATGGATCATGTTTGGATTGGCCAATGAAGTTTCGCCTTGACACCTTGTTTATAATCCCAACCTTTGTTCATAAACCTAATGTTAGGGGTTAATAACCCCTAACATTAACCCTTAACCCTAAACCTTAACATTAACCCTTAACCCTAAACCCTTAATGATACATCTTGTTTATTAATCAAACCCTTCTTTCATCATAATTGACATTTAAAAAATCTCTTTCACAAATATTTCAGACACATACATTAAAGAAACGTGACTTATCCAACAACCTTTACATTCCTTATAGTGCCATTCCATTGGGTAGGAAAGGAGACGATAAATAGATAGAGGCATTTACACTGAACAAAATTATAAATGCAGCACTTTTGTTTTTGCCCCCATTTATCATGAGCTGAACTAAAAGATCTAAGACTTTCTCTATGTACACAAAAGGCCTATTTCTCTCAAATATTGTTCACAAATCTGTCTAAATCTTGGTTAGTGAGCACTTCTCCTTTGCCGAGATAATCCATCACCCTCACAGGGGTGGCATATCAAGATGCTGATTAAACAGCATGATTATTGCACAGGTGTGCCTTAGGCTGGCCACAATAAAAGGCCACTCTAAAATGAGCAGTTCAATCACACAGCACAATGTCACAGAAGTTGAACATTTTGAGGGAGTGTGCAATTGGCATGCTGACTAAAGGAATGTCCACCAGAGCTGTTGCCTGTGAGTTGAATGTTCATTTCCCTACCATAAGCCGTCTCCAAAGGCATTTCAGAGAATTTGGCAGTACATCCAACCGGCCTCACAACCACAGACCACGTGTAACCACACCAGCCCAGGACCTCCACATCCAGCATCTTCACCTCCAAGCCACCCAGACAGCTGCTGCAACAATCGGTTTGCATAACCAAAGAATTTCTGCACAAATTGTCAGAAACCGTCTCAGGGAAGCTCATCTGCATTTTCGTCCCCCTCATCGGGGTCTCAACCTGACTGCAGTTCGTCCTTGTAACCGACTTGAGTGGGCTAATGCTCACATTCGATGGCGTCTGGCACTTTGGAGAGGTGTTCTCTTCACAGATAAATCCCAGTTTTCACTGTACAGGGAAGATGGCCCATAGTTGTGCCATTCATCCATGACCATCACCTCATATTGCAGCATGATAATGCACGGCCCCATGTTGCAAGGATCTGCACACAATTCCTGGAAGCTGAACACATCCCAGTTCTTGCATGGCCAGCATACTCACAGGAAATGTCACCCATTGAGCATGTTTGGGATGCTCTGGATTGGCGTATACGACAGCGTGTTGTAGGTCCTGCCAATATCCAGCAACTTCGCACAGCCATTGAAGAGGAGTGGACCAACATTCCACAGGCCACAATCAATAACCTGATCAACTATATGTGAAGGAGATGTGTTGCACTGTGTGAGGCAAATGGGGGTCACACCAGATACTGACTGGTTTTCTGACCCCCCAGACCAACCCAATACAGTGAAACTGCACATTTTAGAGTGGCCTTTTATTGTGGCACACCTGTGCAATAATCATGCTGTCTAATCAGTATCTTGATATGCCACACCTATGAGGTTGATGGATTATCTCAGCAAAGAAGTGCTCACTAACACTTAGATTTGTGAACAATATTTGAGAGAAATAGGCCTTTTGTGTACATAGAGAAAGTCTTAGATCTTTGAGTTAAGCTCATGATAAATGGGGGCAAAAACAAAAGTGTTGCGTTTATAATTTTGTTCAGTGTAAATACCTCTCTCTATTTCTCGTCTCTATTTCTTGTTTCCTACCCAATGGAATGGTACTATAAGGAATGTAAAGGTGTTGCATTTATAATTTTGTTCAGTGTAGTTATAAGTGAGAGAGCAGAAAGATGGGGAAGAGGAAAGCAGAGATAAATACAGGAGAGCGGTGAGAGGAGATCAAAGCATACTGTATGTATGAGCAGTAGCACAGAGCTGAGATATAAATAGAACTATGTAACCCAGGCCGCATCGAGGAGGGAGTTTCTCTGTCATCCCTCTCTCCTCCCCTCTCCTCCTTATCTCCTCCCTTTTCTCCCCCATCTCCTCCTCTCTCCTCCCCATCTACTCCCCCTTCCTCCCCTTCTCCTCCCCCCACCTCCCCATCTCTTCCCCATTTCTTCCCTCTCCTTCCTTCCTTTACATCCCCTTGTAGGCTGGCCAACCAACTCGAAATCAGGTCGGTTTGTCGTGGTAGTTATTTTGTCCAAAAATAGTCGTCCCCAATAGTTCCAAGTTTTGTACGTTCATTTCCATCCAAATAAAGTCAGATAAGCTTGTTTTCACATATTCATGGAAAAGAAAAGATCCTCCAATATAGAGTTAATTGTGCAAACCTACTGAATGTTGTTGGCTTCATAGAAATATACACTTCATGCTGCTCTGACATAGCTTGACATAGCCCGGACATAGCCTGACATATCTGGACATAGCCTAGTACTGCTTAGTGGGAAAAAGACATGATCAAGTCTTATACCTTTTGAGAGTAGTTAGAAACTTATTAAAATAAAACTCAATTTGGCAAATAGAATATTGGATTTAATGGTTTATCATGAAAGGTGAAAGTAACAATCTGGAAGACTTTTTTATACGACCTGGGACAAAAACAGACGACCTACATGTCTTTCAATGTCTTTTCAAACAACAATTTGCTCAGGGTCTCCTCTTCTCCCTGCCCTCCAGCCCTCTCCTCTTCTCCCTGCCCTCCAGCCCTCTCCTCTTCTCCCTGCCCTCTACCTGTGGTGGCTACAGAAAATTGTTTGCATAGAGCCAGTTTGAAGTTACCAAATTCCGCATTCTGTTTGCAATGCAGATTTGTTACTCGGGATGCACAGTTTGAATTCATGAATTTGGGTTAGGGTTAGAACCCTCAAGGTAAGAACAACTCAAGGTAACCATTATTTCACCAAAATATAAATCTAAGTCGAACTATTACTTCAAGGCCTGTTTAATACAGGTAATGTTTGAAGGGGTTTTAAGGATAAGATTTTAATGTTTGTTTCAAGGTGTAAAGATTGAAATGTTGAGTATTAAGGGTTAGGCTATATAAACCGAGCAGGGCTCTTAGATCCATGTACACAGGTCAGCTAGTAGAACCCAGAGTCCAAACTAAACATGGCAAAGCTGCAATTAGCAGTTATGTTGCACACAACTGGAATAAACTACCAGAAGATTTTAGACGTGCCCCAAATGTATACATGTTTTAATCCTGGTTAAAAACACTTCTCTTTTCATGTGCCTACGGCTGAGTGCTTAAACTTAACTACACTGTTAGCCTTACTGCTTTTATAGCTTCCTCATGAAATCCATTACAGAATCTACCAGTTATGATTTTATTTAGTTTTTTATTCTATTCCTATTTTCTTAACTATGAAAGGCACACTGAATTCCTTATTTGATGTTTTAATTCTAGTATTTGTTTTTATTCTATTACATTTCTCTTTTTCTTTGTAAAGCACTTTGAATTGCTTCTGTGTATGAATTGTGCTATATAAATATACTGGCTTGCTTGCTTAAGGGTTGAATTTTAAAGACTGAGTTATGAGGTTTACGTTTTAAGGGTTAGGTGTTAAGGGGTACCTGTAGGCCCAGCGGTTTCCAGCGTGTGTGTCGGAGCAGGGCAGGGGCAGAGTTTAGCATGTTGTGCGGCCTCTTCTTCAGCGTGAGGATGACACCACATGGATCCTCCCTCAGGGCTGAAACCAGGTTCTTCAACTGCCAGCCCACCTGACAGGAACAGAACGGTTCGCTTTTAGTAGGTGACTCAATAGGACACTAGGAGTCTGGACTACTACTACGTCCCTGCATGAGTCTGAGTCTGGACTACTACTACGTCCTTGCATCAGTCTGAGTCTGGACTACTACTACGTCCCTGCATCAGACTGAGTCTGGACTACTACTACGTCCCTGCATGAGTCTGAGTCTGGACTACTACTACATCCCTGCATCAGTCTGAGTCTGGACTACTACTATGTCCCTGCATCAGTCTGAGTCTGGACTACTACTATGTCCCTGCATCAGTCTGAGTCTGGACTACTACTACGTCCCTGCATCAGTCTGAGTCTGGACTACTACTACGTCCCTGCATCAGTCTGAGTCTGGACTACTACTACGTCCCTGCATCAGTCTGAGTCTGGACTACTACTACGTCCCTGCATCAGTCTGAGTCTGGACTACTACTACGTCCCTGCATCAGTCTGAGTCTGGACTACTACTACATCCCTGCATCAGTCTGAGTCTGGACTACTACTATGTCCCTGCATCAGTCTGAGTCTGGACTACTACTACGTCCCTGCATGAGTCTGAGTCTGGACTACTACTACGTCCCTGCATCAGTCTGAGTCTGGACTACTACTACGTCCCTGCATGAGTCTGAGTCTGGACTACTACTACGTCCCTGCATCAGACTGAGTCTGGACTACGACTACGTCCCTGCATCAGTCTGAGTCTTCAACTTCCGGGTGTAGTCTGGGTTTCCTTAAAAGCTTTTTGTGAAAACTGCTGATGTAAAAATGAATATTTAGAAATGCCTTTGATTGATTCTGTATTTCCGGCAAAGTGGAGAAGGCCAACTTGACCGCTTTATTTATGGTGAGGCAGGTTTCACCTTGGGGTCACTGGGCAGTACTTTTTTGAGATATGGTCTTGGTGATTGGCAATGCAAGGCATCCTTCATGGTAAGAACCCAACTATAAGTGACAGTCATCTTCCAGTCTGATAGGTCCATAGTCATATGTTTCACCACCATCTAAATCATATTGGGTATGCATTTTCTGGGTTAGTGTTCAGTACAGCCAGAGTTCTTCATTTATTCTTTCAAATTCACTTCCCAAAGGGGAATATTGGAGGAATGTCGACTCATCCATGTTCTTTGTAAAATGTGCACTCATTTTGGGTAACATTACAAATCTATCAAGCGGATACACAGAGGGTCTTCCTTAATGGAATCATTTCTAATGCAAAGCAGCCCGGTGTGCCTGACTCCTAGCCTCAGCCCAAAACTGAAGGGACTGCACACAAACAAGCAGAGGAGTTGAGAAACAATTTGACCAAATATATATCAAACAAGCTTTGGAGTAAGAAAATTAGGCAGACTCGAATCAGATGGTTCATTCATCATCATTTTGATCAGATGGTTCATTCATCATCATTTTGATGTTGGCAAGTGTTTTGATTTCTATGAAATTGGAAGGCAAGCCTCTGGAAGCACACGAGCTGATGAAGAGCTGTCATAACATGGAGACATATCTATCCAATAGAACCCAAAGGGTTTAAAACATCTTAAGTGTGGAAGTACACTCTTGTTCCCCTTGCAGCCTACATCTTAACCTTAACTCAGAACAGTACCCTCTCCTCATCCGCAATCTCTCCTCATCCATCATCTCTCCTCATCCACCATCTCTCCACATCTCACCTCCACTCATCAACCCTGTACTCATCCACCCAGTTCTCTTGTCATTAATCATTTCCTCTCCTCTACTTACCACTGTCTGATGATTAACCTGGATGACTTCGTCACCTGCATGGATCTTCTGACAACGATCAGCCGGTGACTGGAATGGGGGAGAGAGATTTAAATGTTTTATAGATGCAACCTTTTAAATGTGTTATTCTTCTGAAACCATAGTTACAGTTGGTTTCCCATGCAAATTAATCTCATTTTAATATAATTTAACACGGGCGATGTAGATTATTATGCATTGATTGAAAACATAGACTGTTCTTCTCGATGAGGCCAAAGAGCTCCTTTGTGTAACTCATTTACTCTTTCACAAACCCTAACATGTATCACACCTAACTCTAACCCTAACCCAACACGTCTGACCTAACTCTAACCCAATGTCTCACCTAACTCTAACCTAACACGTCTGACTAAACTCTAACCCCAGACATCTCACCCTAATAATAACCCAACACTTCTGATCTAACTCCAACCCAACATGTCTCACCTAACTCTAACCAAAGACCTCTCACCTAAATATAACCCAACACGTCTGACCTAACTCTAAGCCAACATGTCTCACCTAACTCTAACCCAACATGTCTGACCTAACTCCAACCCAACATGTCTCACCTAACTGTAACCGGACATGTCTCACTTAACTCTCACACAACATGTCTCACCTAACTCTAACCCAACATGTCTGACCTAACTCTAACCCAACATGTCTGACCTAACTCCAACCCAACACGTCTCAACTAACTGTAACCGGACATGTCTCACTTAACTCTCACACAACATGTCTCATCTAACTCTGACCCAACATGTCTCACCTAACACTAACCCAACATTTCTATAGCATGGTATATCTGCTACAGGTATTTGAGTTGTTTTGATTGTTTCAGGTGTTTTGATTGTTTTTGTTGCTTTAGGTGTTTCAGGTATTTCAGGTGTTTTGTTGTTTTCAGGTGTTTCATGTGTTTTTAGTTGTTTCAGGTGTTTTGATAGTTTTTGATGTTTCAGGGCTTTTCATTGTTTCTGGTGTTTCATGTGTTGTGATTGTTTCAGGTACTTCAGATGTTTTCAGGTGTTTCAGGTGTGTTGAGGTCAGACTCACGTTCTCTGTGGTTCCAGTGATGACATGAAGACCGTCATAAGTTGACTTGATGTACATCCCCTGGTTAATACACAGCAAACACAATAGATCACTGTGTGTTTAGTGTGCAGTGGTGTGTATTCAGGGAAGTCAAGAAAATATTTTATTTCATTATGTTGGCGTACCAGTCCCTCACTGGCCAGGATGCTGCTAAGGTGAACGACCTCCAGGTGAGCTGACTGGGAGACCAATGAATCAGATGATAAGGAGATGATGTGGTCACAGATACTGGCTAGAGTATTACACTAAGAGGCAGGGAGAGAAGGACAGAGGGAGGAAGGGAGGGAATGAAAGACAGATTATTGACAAACCTAGATTACCATACCCCTATCCTTATGGGGACCTGATATCTAACCCTGCCTCTATCCTTATGGGGACCTGCTATCTAACCCTGCCCCTATCCTTATGGGGACCTGATACCTAACCCTAACCCTATCCATATGGGGACCTGATATCTAACCCTGCCCCTATCCTTATGGGGACCTGATATCTAACCCTGACCCTATCCTTATGGGGACCTGATATCTAACCCTGCCCCTATCCTTATGGGGACCTGATATCTAACCCTGACCCTATCCTTATGGGGACCTGATATCTAACCCTGCCCCTATCCTTATGGGGACCTGATACCTAACCCTAACCCTATCCATATGGGAACCTGATATCTAACCCTGCCCCTATCCTTATGGGGCCCTGATATCTAACCCTGCCCCTATCCTTATGAGGACCTGCTATCTAACCCTGCCCCTATCCTTATGGGGACCTGATACCTAACCCTATCCATATGGGGACCTGATATCTAACCCTGACCCTATCCTTATGGGGCCCTGATATCTAACCCTGACCCTATCCTTATGGGGACCTGATACCTAACCCTAACCCTATCCTTATGGGGACCTGATATCTAACCCTGACCCTATCCATATGGGGACCTGATATCTAACCCTGACCCTATCCTTATGGGGACCTGATATCTAACCCTGACCCTATCCTTATGGGGACCTGATACCTAACCCTGCCCCTATCCTTATGGGGACCTGATACCTAACCCTAACCCTATCCATATGGGGACCTGATATCTAACCCTGACCCTATCCTTATGGGGACCTGATATCTAACCCTGACCCTATCCTTATGGGGCCCTGATATCTAACCCTGACCCTATCCTTATGGGTACCTGATACCTAACCCTAACCCTATCCTTATGGGGACCTGATTTCTAACCCTGACCCTATCCTTATGGGGACCTGATACCTAACCCTGCCCCTATCCTTATGTGGACCTGACATCTAACCCTGCCCCTATCCTTATGGGGACCTGAAATCTAACCCTGCCCCTATCCTTATGGGGACCTGATATCTAACCCTGCCCCTATCCTTATGGGGACCTGATATCTAACCCTGCCCATATCCTTATGGGGACTTGATATCTAACCCTGACCCTATCTGGTAATGCCAAAACCAATTTTCCCCCTAACCCATTTTGTCTAGTCAGGACCTGCCAAAAACCCTGTGGGCACAACATTTTCAGATTTACTATATATTTGTGGGGTCTTTGGTCTCTAATATGTACATATAGGCCTGGTTCATACACCCAGCCCACCCACCCCCAGACACACACACTGCTTTGCATTCTTAATAAAAAAATAAAGGATTGTAAGATTGTAACCACACATTGTAACCACACATGCCTGGCAAGTGAGGTCATCTTTGATGAACATACTGAGAAACTTGTGTTCGGAGACTCTCTCCACTTCAGCTCCATCGATGTGTATGGGGGCATGACCCCCCCCAACCCCTCTTCCATTGAAAGAGGTTGATGTCCAGAAACCATGTAGCCAGTTTCTTTACCTCCTCTCTGTAAGCGGTCTCATTGTTGTTGGAGATGAGACCCAGGATGGTAGTGCCATCCACAAGTTTGAGGATGATGTTTGAGCTGTGTGTGGCCTTTAATAAAAATTTCTTGAACTGCTGTATTTTTGGATTTTACAAAAATGTGAAGAGGAATGCTAGAAGAGATCTGGTCTTTGTTTGTAACACACATGTCTGAATGATATCAGGAGATCATTGGGTCCCCTGACCAACTGTTAATCTGCCTAAGCCATCAGTGTTTCTGATCTTAGTTCTTCAGGAATGCCTGTCTTGAAAGTGTTCCCCCAGCCCCTTGGGGGACGTAGTGGCAATTTGCCCATTTGGGTAAACACTAGGGACAGGACAGTTAAACCCATGACGGGGGGCAGGAAGGAATAAGGAACATAATGTTGTCTTTACAGGATGAATATGCAGATTGTATAAGTATTGATGATTCTCTAGTTACCTCAGAAATCGCGCTGATCTTGTATAGGTGTGTATCTCTTTATTTACAAATAAACTGTTAATTGTGCCAAGAAAATGTTGTCTCTGTACCTACTTCCTAAAGAGTTCTAATAGATAGAATAGCTATCACAGGCCACACATTCATGCATGAAAAGAGAGTACTGGAGGCTCTGAGTATGCAACCCTGGGGGCTGGATCAGTTGTGAGTTCTCCAGTACTTCATGATGGTGGAGGTCAGTGCTACAGGACAACAGGAATGCAATCTGGCCTTGGTGACTTCCAAGGGCTCACTCTTTTAAAAGCTCTCCTGGCTTCAGCCGTGGTTAGAGACAGAGTGAAGTCGTCCTGGTAATCCGCAAGCCTCACTGAAGGAATTGTGTTGGTCTCCTCAAACCGTGTGCAGAAGGTGTTGAGCTCATCAGGGAGCGAGGCAGAGGAACGTGCATTATTGCCATTTCTCCCTTTGTATTCTGTATCGTGGCAGTCCTCCCCACGTCTTTTTTTCAATCCTTGACAGCCTTCTGTAGTTCATATCTGGATCTCCTCAAAGCCTCCAAGTCCCCATAGCTATAGGCGGAGGACTGTGCTCTGAGCTCAGCATAGAAATGACCATTTACCCAGGGCTTTTGGTTGGGGAAGTCCTGACATTGACCCTCGGGATGACATCATCGATGCACTTGGAGATACATGCTGAGACAGAGTCTGTGTATTCATCCATGTCCCCATCGGCTGCATCACAGAACATCTGTTGTTTCAAAAGTAGTCCTTTGGCGCAGTAATAGATCCCTCATTCCAACTGTCTGAGAAACCGGTGTTAGGCGTTGTTTATAGGATGGGAGGAGCAAAATATATGTATGGTCAACCTTACCGAATGCAGGCCGGGGTAGGTGTTTGTAACCATTTCGTATTTGTGAATAAAAAGAGTCTGATCAGCCGGGGTAGGAAAGTTTGCTGGTGGTATTTTGGTAAAACTTTCCTCATATCTGCTCTATAAAAATCACCAACAACAATAACAGCTACCTCAGGGTGGGCGTCCTCTAGTCCATTAATCATTCCATATGGGTCTTCAAGTGCATGCATTTCATCCGCCTGCTGGGGTGTATGGACTGCTGAGATAATAGCTGAGCTGAATTCCTGGTGGGAGGTAGAAGGGCTGTATCTTTACAGACTGTAGCTCCAGTTCTGGTGAACAGTGTGTAGATAGCACTGCAACATCCGTTCCCCAGCAAGAGTCAACCATAATGCAGACGCTTATGTTTACCTGACTCCGACGTTCAGTCCTGCTGGTAGATAGAAAAGCCAGGAGGGGTGACGGGCGAGTCTGGCACCAAGGGATCCAGCCAGGTTTCCACAAACGCTAATACACAACAGTTCACAATGTCCCGTTGAAAGTTAATCCTTGCATGTAGTTCATTCATTTTATTGTCTAGGGATTGAACATTTGCAAGTAAAATGCTTGGTAATGGCAGATTTCGGTATCTCATCCGAGATCTTCATAAGACACCAGCACATTTGCCCCTCTTCTTTCTCTGTGGCAGAACAAAGGAATTGCAGCATCGCTTGGGTGAGTAGTGTAAAAGTCTGTGTTCAATGATGAACGAATATCCAAAAGTACTTGTCGATCAAATTGTATGAGTGACAATGCAGCATGAACAAGAATAAAAACAATAAAAACAATTATATGAAAACAAGAAACCAGGCAAGCCTAGTTCAGCCGGCCCACAATAGAAATTATTACTCTCTTGAGGTTCAAACCCGGGTCGCCCACATGAAAGGCTGTGTCGCTAACCACTACACCAAGAGCTGTACATTTGCTAAATGTCAATATAGCCTCTTGTGTCAATCCTGAACAAATCCTCTAGGTAATTGGCCATTCGTGAATGATATTGATACAGTTAAACTGACTGTTACTGAAATGTTTCTTACTAAGTTGACCTCCACCACAAATTGCCTCTATGAACTGTATGGCATTTGCCACTGGCCATTTTAACAGCATATTAGTCAGTAATAGGCTTTACCAGTAAATACTAACTTACTGGAATAGTTATAGGGATTGAGCAATTGCTAGCGAGTCTGCCAAAGCTATTTCATTTCATTGCATAAGAAAGTATTTTTTTCTTTCATGGCATGACAATGTGCTTTTTTCAATAACTATCAATAAAGTTGACGATAATTAACTTTTTCATCAAGTGAAACGACGAGAGAATCGTGGAAATACAATTAATAAATGTTGTTGCTCTCAACAGATTTGAAGGTAGGTCTTCCACGTGAGAGGCAATGTGAGAACCACCATGCCACGGCATTACACATTTCACCAGTCGCTAAACACCATTGAGCATTGTGTTAAACAGACTAAAGTTTCTTATTAAGTTTACCTCCACCACAAATAGCATCTATGAACTGTTAGCTTTTGCCACTATTAGCCAGTAATAGGCTTACTAGTATCTACTAACTTCCTAGGAATAATCATAAGAATTGAGCAATTGCTAGCGAGACTGAAGATGAACTTTTCCATGCCAGAAACAGTTGTAGTATACAATTTTAGTAAACTATAATGTAGATTAACTAAAGTTTTCGTCTTTACAGGATAATTCATAATGCGTACTTCGCTTTGCCTGTGAGGAGATATGAACGCGAGACCTATAGTTTCCAGGTCCGCTTATCTAACCACTACGCTATTTAACAAGGGGTACAAGGTCTTTACATGAACAGTGATTCTAGTTTGAGTCTGTAATTCCTTGTTGCATCCCTGAAGGGATTTTGTGTCTCACACTTACAGTGTTGGTAACCACATGGTCATTACAGCACATTCTGTTTTCTAGGAAAGTTACAGATATTAAACAGGACTTGGATTTGTCAGTTGAGCCAAGGCTTCTGGGTATGTCAGTAGGAACTACATAATCCACACAATTCCTAATGTTGCCTGTAACTGCCAGTTTGTAATCCTTAATGATGGTGGATGAATCTATGCATTGCATTGCATCATCTTCCGCTTATCCGGGGCCGGGTCGCGGGGGCAGCAGTCTAAGCAGGGATGCCCAGACTTCCCTCTCCCCAGACACTTCCTCCAGCTCTTCCGGGGGGACACCGAGGCGTTCCCAGGCCAGCCGGGAGACATAGTCCCTCCAGCGTGTCCTAGGTCTTCCCCGGGGTCTCTTCCCGGTGGGACGGGACCGGAACACCTTCCCAGGAAGGCGTTCCGGAGGCATCCGAAACAGATGCCCAAGCCACCTCAGCTGACCCCTCTCGATGTGGAGGAGCAGCGGCTCTACTCTGAGCTCCTCCCGGGTGACCGAGCTTCTCACCCTATCTCTAAGGGATCGCCCAGCCACCCTGCGGAGAAAGCTCATTTCGGCCGCCTGTATCCGGGATCTTGTCCTTTCGGTCATGACCCAAAGCTCATGACCATAGGTGAGAGTAGGAACGTAGATTGACCGGTAAATCGAGAGCTTCGCCTTGCGGCTCAGCTCTTTCTTCACCACGACAGACCGATACATCGACCGCATTACTGCAGAAGCTGCACCGATCCGTCTGTCAATCTCCCGTTCCATCCTTCCCTCACTTGTGAACAGGACCCCTAGATACTTAAACTCCTCCACTTGAGGCAGGCACTCTCCACCAACCTGAAGTGGGCAAGCCACCCTTTTCCGACTGAGGACCATGGCCTCGGATTTGGAGGTACTGATTTTCATCCCCACCGCTTCACACTCGGCTGCAAACCGTCCAAGTGCATCCTGAAGGTCCTGGCTTGAAGGGGCCAACACGACAACATCATCCGCAAAGAGCAGAGACGAAATCGTGTGGTCCCCAAACCTGACACCCTCCGGCCCCTGGCTGCGCCTAGAAATTCTGTCCATAAAAATTACGAACAGAACCGGTGACAAAGGGCAGCCCTGCCGGAGTCCAACATGCACAGGGAACAAGTCTGACTTACTGCCGGCAATGCGGACCAAGCTCCTGCTTCGGTCGTACAGGGACCTGACAGCCCTTAGCAAAGGACCCAGGACCCCATATTCCCGAAGCACTCTCCACAGGATGCCGCGAGGGACACAGTCGAATGCCTTCTCCAAATCCACAAAACACATGTGGACTGGTTGGGCAAACTCCCATGAACCCTCCATCACCCTGTAGAGGGTATAGAGCTGGTCCAGTGTTCCACGGCCTGGACGAAAACCACACTTTTCCTCCTGAATCCGAGGTTCTACTATCGGCCGTATTCTCCTCTCCAGAACCCTGGCATAGACTTTCCCGGGGAGGCTGAGAAGTGTGATCCCCCTATAGTTGGAACACACCCTCCGGTCCCCCTTCTTATAAAGAGGGACCACCACCCCGGTCTGCCATCCCAGAGGCACTGTCCCCGACTGCCACGCGATGTTGCACAGGCGTGTCAGCCAAGACAGCCCCACAACATCCAGAGACTTGAGGTACTCAGGGCGGATCTCATCCACCCCCGGTGCCTTGCCACCGAGGAGTTTCTTAACCACCTCGGTGACTTCAGCCCGGGTGATGGAGTCCACCTCTGAGCCCTCATCCTCTGCTTCCTCAATGGAAGACGTGACGGGGGATTGAGGAGATCCTCGAAGTACTCCTTCCACCGCCCGACGACATCCCCAGTTGAGGTCAACAGCTGCCCACCTCTACTGTAAACAGCGTTGGTAGGGCACTGTTTCCCTCTCCTGAGGCGCCGGATGGTTTGCCAGAATCTCTTCGAGGCCAGCCGATAGTCCTTCTCCATGGCCTCACCGAACTCCTCCCAGGCCCGAGTTTTTGCCTCCACAACCACCCGGGCTGCAGTCCGCTTGGCCTGTCGTTACCCGTCAGCTGCCTCTGGAGTCCCACAAGCCAACCAGGCCTGATAGGACTCCTTCTTCAGCTTGACAGCATCCCTTACTTCCGGTGTCCACCACCGGGTTCGGGGATTGCCGCCTCGACAGGCACCGGAGACCTTACGGCCACAGCTCCGAGCGGCCGCTTCAACAATGGCGGTGGAGAACATGGTCCACTCGGACTCAATATCTCCAACCTCCCTCGGGATCCAGTCAAAGCTCTGCCGGAGGTGGGAGTTAAAGATCTCTCTGACAGGAGACTCGGCCAGACGTTCCCAGCAGACCCTTACAGTACGCTTGGGCCTGCCGAGTCTGTCCAGCTTCCTCCCCCGCCATCGGATCCAACTCACAACCAGGTGGTGATCAGTTGACAGCTCCGCCCCTCTCTTCACCCGAGTGTCCAAGACATATGGCCGCAGGTCAGATGAAACGACAACAAAGTCGATCATCGACCTGCGGCCTAGGGTGTCCTGGTGCCACGTGCACTGATGGACACCCTTATGCTTGAACATGGTGTTCGTTATGGACAAACTGTGACTAGCACAGAAGTCCAATAACTGAACACCGCTCGGGTTCAGATCAGGAAACGACCCTCTCGTTCACCGGGGTAAACTCCAACACATGGCGGCAGAGCTGGGGAGCTATAAGCAAACCCACACCAGCCCGCCGCCTCTCACCATGGGCAACTCCAGAGTGGTGAAGAGTCCATCCTCTCTTAAGGAGTGTGGTTCCAGAGCCCAAGCCGTGCGTAGAGGTGATCCCGACTACCTCTAGTCGGAACCTCTCAACCTCACGCACCATCTCAGGCTCCTTCCCCGCCAGCGAGGTGACATTCCACGTCCCTAGAGCTAGTTTCCGTGTCCGGGGATCGGGTTGTCTAGGCCCCCGCCTTCGACTGCCGCCCGATCCTCTCTGCACCGGCCCCTTATGGTCCCTCCTGTGGGTGGTGAGCCCACGGGAGGGCGGATGAATCTATGAAAATATTAAATTCTGTGTTGTCAAAGGGGTCTTGATGCTTTCAGTCAGCCTCCCCTGAACTGCTTCCAATAGTACATTTAGTTGGTGGGTCCCTCTTGAGCTGTCGTCTGTAGGGTTAGGGTTACTTTCATGAACTGAAAGCAGTGGTCAAAGTCAGTGCTTCGCATTACAGCCGTGTCATTGCAGCAAGAGGTTCAGATCTTGATGTTGATTATTACTCCAGGGATCCAGCAGAGGAAAGGGCTCAGCATTGTAGGCTTGGACAGGTGGATGTCAGAGAGGCTTCTTGGCAGCCGAAATTAGCCTATCATGTGATTCCACCCATTCTTCATTCACACAATATTTTAGGACCCTAGTCACTTTATTTTACTCTAGATATTAGAAAGCCATTTTGGATCCCAGGCCTCTAAGGGGCAATATTGGTGCTTGATGGGGCAGTCTGTGTACTGGATACTGCTGGAGGAGTCCACATATTTCTTTGTTAAGTTGTGGTATGACACAAAAATATGGATGGATTACATATACAGATGCATGCGTGCCTTTCTAAATATGTACTATAGTAACTTATTGTGATTCATGGGGAACTTGTGAGCTCTACAGAAGGTATGGTTGTATAGCAGAGTCTGGAGGGCTGTCCTCCAGCCATGTTTCAGGATAAACCAAAACACATGAATCCATAGTTTCCTTCTGTGAGAGGAGGCTTATTCTGAACTAATAGATCTAGGTCTAGTAGAGTCTGAACTAATAGATCTAGGTCTAGTACATTCTTAACTAATAGATCTAGGTCTAGTAGGGTCTGAACTAATAGATCTAGGTCTAGTAGGGTCTGAACTAATAGATCTAGGCCTAGTAGGGTCTGAACTAATAGATCTAGGTCTAGTAGGGTAGAACTAATAGATCTAGGTCTAGTAGGGTCTGAACTAATAGATCTAGGTCTAGTAGGGTCTGAACTAATCAATCTAGGTCTAGTACGTTTTTAACTAATAGATCTAGGTCTAGTAGGGTCTGAACTAATTAATCTAGGTCTGGTAGTGTAAGAGATAAATGTATTTTTTTGGATTCATAGTCAAAAGGTTTCTGTGGTTGTAAGACATTATAATTAAAAGGAAATATAATTTTTTTTAAATAAAATAAAACTAACTTACTGGCTAGCAAGCAAACATTGAACTCATAGTACTTTTTCCTAGCAGAAAGGATTAGTGTAACATTTTCACAGAATAACCATAGTTGAATAATTTTTGTCACATTACATCAGTCTAATTTGTTAATCATGTGATACAGAAAAGGGCCACTGTTCCTTTCTTCTACCTATAAATATCTAAATGTGATGGTTAAAAATAAAACATTATTTTTCTATTACGATTTGGCTGGAAACCATAGACTTTAGATATAATGCAGTGGAGCTCTAACAGTCTGAATTCAAAGTACAGGTAAACGTTTCTCTTTCTCCATTTCTCCCTACTTCCCTCTATATTTTCCTCTCTCTCCCTCCTTGTCTCTTTCCCACACACTTTCTGTGTCTCAGTTCCTCACATTTCTCCCTTTCTCTCAATCTCTCTTGTAATTTCCACTTTCTATCTTTCTATCCTTGTCTCCTCTATATTTCTCGATGCTCTTTGTATATCCCATCTCCGTCTCCCAGTTCTCCCATCTCTATCTCCATCTCTCTCACCTCCATCTCACCAATTTTCTTTTCTCTTCCTCTCCACCCCCTGTTCCCTAAAACAGTTACATAATATTTTCTCTACATGCATGAACAAGCCCCAAACCTTCCAAAACACACTTCCACACACAGACACACACACGCACCAACAGACACAGACACATAAGCACATAAAGACAGACATACACATACACACACACGTGGTTTAAAACACACATACAGAAATAACTTGAACAGTCATTTTTCTAATCTTTATGCATGCATGCACATCAAGACACATCAAGGGGGGAGAATAACAGTGATTTTTATACGCATACAAAAAGACACATACGGCCACAAACAAACATTATGTAGACTGCTCACACAGCGGGTCACAATGAACAAAATATATTAAAGATCAAAATCTTTACTGTACATTCTGTAATTCGTTGAGAACAAAATGACGTAACAACGGTCAATGTAAACCAAAATCACCAACCAATTGAGGGCTAGATTCAAACTCACACCAAAAATCAAAGTAAATAATTGGATTCAGGTCTGTGGAACGCGAGGGCCAGTCAATGGCATCAACACCTTCATCATCCAGGAACTGCCTACACACTCTGGCCACATGAGGCCGGTCCTTTTCCTGCACCAGGAGGAACACAGGGCCCACTGCACCAGCGTTCTGATGATGGGTCTAAGGATTTCATCCCGGTACCTAACAGCAGTCAGGGTACCATTGGCTAGCACACGGAGGTCTGTGGGACCCTCCATGGATATGCCTCCCCAGACCATCACTGGCCCACCGCCAAACCAGTCACGCTGGATGATGTTGCAGGCAGCATAACGTTCACCACGGCGTCTCTAGACTCTTTCATATCCGTCACATGCTCAGTGCGAACCTGCTCTCATCTGTGTAGAGAACGGGATGCCAATCGTGAACCTACCAATTCTGGTGTCCTCTGGCAAATACCAAACGAGCAGCACGGTGCTGGGCTATGAGCTCCATGCCACTCTCATGGAATCTGTTTCTAACAGTTTAGTCAGACCAAACCAGTAAACCGCTGGAGATCATTTTGTAGGGCTCTGGCAGTGCTCCTCCTGTTCCTCTTCACACAAAGGAACATATACCGGTCCAGCTGCTGGGTTGATGTTCTTCTATGGTCCAAGCTCTCCTTGTGTAACAGGCCGTCTCCTGGTATCTCCTCCATGCTCTTGAGACTGTACTGGGAGACACAGCAAATCTTCTTGCGAAGGCATGTATGGATGTGCCATACTGGAGGAGCTGGACAAACTGAGCAACCTGAATGCGAAATGGTTGATTTCCCTGAAGTTTAATTGACTTGGTGTTATACTGTGATGACTACATGTCCCCTTAATTTGTTTGAGCAGTGTATATACACACAGACACACACACACACACTTAGACACACACACTTAGACACACAGACACAAGATATATCTCAGACCAATGTTACTACAATGTATTAATGGATAGTTCCTCCATCACTCAATCACATTGTTGTCATGGTCATTAACATTAATGACAAGAAGTTGAATGGGGGCAAATTAGCTTTTGTCTGAACTAGACTATATGGACTTGGAAATACAACAACATAGCGAAAGTAGGCTTATACTTACGTAGGAAACAACTTTGCCATGCTCAACAAAAATATCATCATATAATCATATGAAAATGTAAGGGTCTGCAGGGAACGTCTGGCCGAGTCTCCTGTCAGAGAGATCTTTAACTCCCACCTCCGGCAGAGCTTCGACTGGATCCCGAGGGAGGCTGGAGATATTGAGTCAGAGTGGACCATGTTCTCCACCTCCATTGTCGAAGCGGCCACTCGGAGCTGTGGCCGTAAAGGTCTCCGGTGCCTGTCGAGGCGGCAATCCCTGAACCCGGTGCTGGACACCGGAAGTAAGGGATGCCGTCAAGCTGAAGAAGGAGTCCTATCAGGCAGCTGACGGGTACCGGCAGGCCAAGCGGACTGCAGCCCGGGTGGTTGTGGAGGCAAAAACTCGGGCATGGGAGGAGTTCGGTGAGGCCATGGAGAAGGACTATCGGCTGGCCTCGAAGAGATTCTGGCAAACCGTCCGGCGCCTCAGGAGAGGGAAACAGTGCCCTACCAACGCTGTTTACAGTGGCGGTGGGCAGCTGTTGACCTCAACTGGGGATGTCGTCGGGTGGTGGAAGGAGTACTTCGAGGATCTCCTTAATCCCGCCGTCACGTCTTCCATTGAGGAAGCAGAGGTACCTCAAGACTCTGGATGTTGTGGGTCTGTCTTGGTTGACACGCCTGTGCAACATCACGTGGTGGTCGGGGACAGTGCCTCTGGGATGGCAGACCGGGGTGGTGGTCCCTCTTTTTAAGAAGGGGGACCGGAGGGTGTGTTCCAACTATAGGGGGATCACACTTCTCAGCCTCCCCGGGAAAGTCTACGCCAGGGTACTGGAGAGGAGAATACGGCCAATAGTAGAACCTCGGATTCAGGAGGAACAGCGTGGTTTTTGTCCGGGCCGTGGAACACTGGACCAGCTCTATACCCTCTACAGGGTGATGGAGGGTTCATGGGAGTTTGCCCAACCAATCCACATGTGTTTTGTGGATTTGGAGAAGGTATTCGACTGTGTCCCTCGCGGCATCCTGTGGAGGGTGCTTCGGGAGTATGGGGTCCTGGGTCCTTTGCTAAGGGCTGTCAGGTCCCTGTATGACCGAAGCAGGAGCTTGGTTCGCATTGCCGGCAGTAAGTCAGACTTGTTCCCGGTGCATGTTGGACTCCGGCAGGGATGCCCTCTATCGCCGGTTCTGTTCGTAATTTTTATGGACAGAATTTCTAGGTGCAGCCAGGGGCCGGAGGGTGTCAGGTTTGGGAACCACACAATTTCGTCTCTGCTCTTTGTGGATGATGTTGGCCCCTTCAAACCAGGAGCTTCAGTATGCACTGGGGTGGTTTGCAGCCAAGTGTGAAGCGGTTGGGATGAAAATCAATACCTCCAAATCCGAGGCCATGGTCCTCAGTCAGAAAAGGGTGGCTTGCCCACTTCAGGTTGGTGGAGAGTTCTTGCCTAAAGTGGAGGAGTTTAAGTATCTAGGGGTCTTGTTCACGAGTGAGGGAAGGATGGAACGGGAGATTGACAGACGGATCGGTGCAGCTTCTGCAGTAATGCGGTCGATGTATCAGTCTGTCGTGGTGAAGAAAGATTTCTCGATTTACCGGTCAATCTACGTTCCTACTCTCACCATGAGCTTTGGGTCATGACCGAAAGGACAAGATCCCGGATACAGGCGGCCGAAATGAGCTTTCTCCGCAGGGTGGCTGGGCAATCCCTTAGAGATAGGGTGAGAAGCTCGGTCACCCGGGAGGAGCTCAGAGTAGAGCCGCTGCTCCTCCACATCGAGAGGGGTCAGCTGAGGTGGCTTGGGCATCTGTTCCGGATGCCTCCTGAACGCCTTCCCGGGAAGGTGTTCCGGGCCCGTCCCACCGGGAGGAGACCCCGGGGAAGACCTAGGACACGCTGGAGGGACTATGTCTCCCGGCTGGCCTGGGAACGCCTTGGTGTCCCCCCGGAAGAGCTGGAGGAAGTGTCTAGGGAGAGGGAAGTCAGGGCATCTCTGCTTAGACTGCTGCCCCCGCGACCCGGCCCCGGATAAGCGGAAGAAGATGGATGGATGGATGGAATCATATGATAATATGTGAAAGAAGAATGTATGTGTATGTATGTGAGAGTACCAGAATGAATAATGTTTTATATGGCCCTCATAGGAAACAATTTTGCCAAACTCAACAATAATATCATCATATAATCAAATATTCTGTGACGTATGGCAATTCTGTCAATAGCTAGCCAACAACAGCTAACAATGCTAAATTAGCTAACATTCAATGGACTCCCTACAATATTAACTTGCTAGTTATGGTAATATTGGTGTCCCAAAAATACCAAGAGAAGCTCATCCATGCTTTTATCTCTAGTAGGTTTGACTACTGTAATGGCCTCTTAACTGGACTACTCAAAAAGACTGTAAAACAGCTGCAGAATTCTGCTGCTAGAATGTTATCCAGGACCAAGAGAACAGAGCACATCACTCCCGTTCTTAAATCTTCGCATTAGCTTCCAGTCAGTTACAGAATAGATTTTAAAGTGGTGCTTTTAGTTTATAAATCTCTGAATGGTTTAGGATCCGATTACATTTCTGACATGTTTAAAGAATATAAACCGAGCAGGGCTCTTAGATCCATGAACACGTCAGCTAGTAGAGCCCAGAGTCCAAACTAAACAAGGAGAAGCTACGTTTAGCATAATGCTGTACACAACTGGAATAAACAACCAGAAGATCTTAGACGTGACCCAAATGTATACATTTCTATAATCCAGGTTAAAAACACTTATCTTTTCACGTGCCTATGATTGAGCACTTTAACTTAATCACACTGTTTAGCCTTATAGCTTCCTTATAGATGTTTTTATCCCATTAATATATTTTATTTTTATTATTATTATGTTGTTTTGATGTTTTCATTTGAGTATTTGTTTTTAAGTTATTGTATTTTTATATTTTTTCTTTTTCTTTGTAAAGCACATTGAATTGTATGAATGAATGAATTGTGCTATATAAATAAACCTGCCTGTTTGTTTGCTATTGCATCTAAAACCAATATAGCGACACCAAAATTATTTAAAAAGGTTCAGCTACTAATTGTGTGCCATCTTTAGAGAATGTATTGTTTTCAAGTCTTAGTAAACCACTTTTAAACTTTTCAACCCATGTTACTGCAATGTATTTTCAACCCATGTTACTGAAATGTATTTTCAACTAATGTTACTGCAATGTATTTTCAATCCATGTTACCGCAATGTATTTTCAATCCATGTTACCGCAATGTATTTTCAATCCATTTACTACAATGTATTTTCAATCCATGTTACTACAATGTATTTTCAATCCATGTTATGTATTTTCAACCCATGTTACTGCAATGTATTTTCAACCCATGTTACCGCAATGTATTTTCAACTCATGTTACCGCAATGTATTATCAAACCATGTTACCGCAATGTATTTTCAATCCATGTTACCGCAATGTATTTTCAATCCATGTTACTACAATGTTTTTTCAATCCATGTTACTACAATGTATTTTCAACCCAGGTTACTGCAATGTATTTTCAACCCATGTTCCTGCAATGTATTTTCAACCCATGTTACTGCAATGTATTTTCAACCCATGTTACTGCAATGTATTTTCAACCCATGTTACTGCAATGTTTTTTCAACCCATGTTACCGCAATGTATTTTCAATCCATGTTACCGCAATGTATTTTCAATCCATTTACTGCAATGTATTTTCAATCCATGTTACTACAATGTATTTTCAACCCATGTTACTGCAATGTATTTTCTATCCATGTTACTGCAATGTATTTTCAACCCATGTTACTGCAATGTATTTTCAACTCATATTACTGTAATGTATTATCAAACCATGTTACCGCAATATATTTTCATCCATGTTACCGCAATGTATTTTCAACACATGTTACTACAATGTATTTTCAATCCATGTTATGTATTTTCAATCCATGTTACTACAATGTATTTTCAATCCATGTTACTACAATGTATTTTCAATCCATGTTACTGCAATGTATTTTCAACCCATGTTACTGCAATGTATTTTCAAACCATGTTACTGCAATGTATTTTCAACACATGTTACTACAATGTATTTTCAAACCATGTTACTGCAATGTATTTTCAACACATGTTACTGCAATATTAGGAGAGGAACTCACCACGTGAAGGATCTTATTCTCTGTCTCATACACTGTACAGTCCTAGAGAAAGGAGAGAAGGAGAGAAAGAGGTATGAGTAAAGAAGTAGATAAAAAGGGTGAGAAAGGAGAGAGAGAGAAGAAAAAGGAGGGGAGAAAGAAGGAGAGAACGGGACAAAAGGAGATTGATTGAAGGAAAGAGAGAAAATGGGAGAAAGAAGGATGTGACCCACTTGGCCATGCTAGTGTTAGTAAAGCCAGTCAGATGTCCACGTCATGTGCTAATTCATTGAGTGAATGTCAATGACTATTTTATTTTGTGTCTATTGTTAATAACATGATCTATTGTAACATTTGATCTTTGAAATGTAAGTTGTCTGAACGGATATTGTCGCCAGTTTAGTTTCCAACAAAACATATTCTAATAACAGAATTAACACCTTCAATGCAGTGAATATATTACAGATCTCTCCTGATTAATGTTTGTAGATCATCTCTAGCCAGCTTGACTTATCTTATGACTTCCCTTATTTTTCAAGTTGCCTACCTAATGCATTTAGTAAGACCATTAATTACATTTGGGAATCACTTTATAAAGAGGGTAAGGATTAGGGGTTAAGGTTACACTACGCAGGGCTGGTTCTAGGCATAATAAATTATTCATTTATTAATTATTACAACTTCTACTCTTAAAATGTTCACCCGGCACAGCCAGAAGAGGACTGGTCACCCCTCCAAGCCATGTTCCTCAATTTCTTCCTAAATTTCAGCCCCTCTTATGGATTTTTTCTAAGCCACTGTGCTTCAACACTGTTGTTGTTTCTCCTTGGGGTTTCAGGCTGGGTGTTTTGTAAAAGCACTTTGTGACAACTGCTGATGTAAAAAGGGCTTTATAAATGAAATATACTTTTTGTACATATTTTTTGATAAGCGACATAAGCGGTTGCTGAGGGCCCCAACCACTTGGAGGGCCCCAACCTCTAGGGATCGCTAAGGAAGTGGGCACCAAATAAATGTTTTGCTTAGGGTCTCCAAACTGCTAGATTCGGACCTGACCCTAACTTAACCCCTAACAGTTGTCGCCAACCATCCATCAGGAAAGCTAGTTTTAGGCCCCCACCTGAGCCCCATCCTAACCACATTTAGCCTGAACATCAGTTAAATGACAATACCTTGAAAAGCTTAGATGTGATTCAGGGTTTGATCGAGTGCCAGCACATCGAACAGCTCTCCAGATAAGAGGGGCTGATATGTGTTTTATTTGGTGCCCTGATCCACAATGGCAGGAGATAGTTGAACAATGGGATCAGAGACGAGCAACCTTCTATTTAGACTTATGAAGAAGCTGCAATTTACTGTGAAAATGTGTCTCAGTATGGTGTTGGCCGAGCCGACAGGACTGCTTCAATGTACAGTACCGGATGGATGGAACACCGTTCTCCAAAAATATATTCCTAATTTGGTGTTTGGATGATGGTGGTGGAGAGCTCTGTAACACTTAGGTATCAAATCTCACACTGGTGTTCAACTGGGTTGAGGCCATAGCATATCAGGTGACTATGAAGGCCAAAGCTTATCATTCACATCATTTTCTTACTCATCAAACCATTCAGTGTCCCACCGTGCCTGTGGATGGGGACATTATCCTTCAGGAAGGGATCCAATAATTAACCCTCATTCAAAGTCACTTGGATCCTTTCCTCTTGCCATCTTGATCCAAATTTGATGTCAGCTGGACCTGCTCAGCATTTTCATACATGCCCCAGAGCATGATAGTATGTTAATTATTTTACTGTACCATGCAGAACACCTGTATTGAAGCATCTGCATTTTATACTTTTCTTGACTCATTTATTCAGGTTTTTCCTTTGAAGTGTCCTTATTCATCTTCTTCCGCTTCATCCGGGGCCGGGTCGCGGGGGCAGCAGTCTAAGCAGAGATGCCCAGACTTCCCTCTCCCCAGACACTTCCTCCAGCTCTTCCGGGGGGACACCGAGGCGTTCCCAGGCCAGCCGGGAGACATAGTCCCTCCAGCGTGTCCTAGGTCTTCCCCGGGGTCTCCTCCCGGTGGGACGGGACCGGAACACCTTCCCGGGAAGGTGTTCCGGAGGCATCCGAAACAGATGCCCAAGCCACCTCAGCTGACCCCTCTCGATGTGGAGGAGCAGCGGCTCTACTCCAAGCTCCTCCCGGGTGACCGAGCTTCTCACCCTATCTCTAAGGGATCGCCCAGCCACCTTGCGAAGAAAGCTCATTTCGGCAGCCTGTATCCGGGATCTTGTCCTTTCGATCATGACCCAAAGCTCATGACCATAGGTGAGAGTAGGAACGTAGATTGACCGGTAAATCGAGAGCTTCACCTTGAGGCTCAGCTCTTTCTTCACCACGACAGTGTCCTTATACAGTATATATAATTTATAACTCATTGCTAGTTTTCTCACAACTGTAGTGTTTGTAGTCTATTGGACCTACTTTAAGAGGCCCTCCCCTATTTGCTTTCACTGCTTATTCAGAATTGCCATTTTGCACTGTATTTGCCTTCATTGCACATCTATACATTCCACTTGTAACATACACTTTACTTCATACTTGTACATTTCCAGCCCTCTATTTGCACTTCTGGTTAAGACGCTAACTGGATTTTGTGGTACTGTACTAATACTGTCAATGACAATAAAGTTGAATCTAATCTAATTTATGTGGAAGTTTACAACCACATCATAGACTGTTTTAAGTCTAAATATAAGTGATTATGCACTGATTTATATGTGTAACTGAAGTTATTTTCAATGCAAAGTTATTAAACAGTAAACATTTATTGTGAAATATATTACTTTCCAGAGGGAAATCTAACAAATACAATGTTGCCTGTCTGCGTTATAAGAGCATTAACACACTCCAGAATGAGAGCTGCTACGGCTATAGCCTTCTGAGTCCACTGAGGTGTGGTAATTTCCTGGCGTGTGTTAATGCCATCCACACAGATAAAACATCTGTGTGGGTGGAAGGATGGGTGAGCATGAGTGGATCTTTATGTGGTGTTGATACCAACCTGTTGTACAATGGTAGTTAATTCCAAACAGAGCTGAACAATGTTGTTCTTCAGAACAGAGTACTCTGTCACACTGGAGAATGGAGACCTGAAGGACGACAGCTCAAGTTTAAACGCCTCAGGGTTAAACAGCTCAAATTTAAACACCTCAGGGTTAAACAGCTGAAGTTTAAACACCACAGGGTTAAACAGCTCAAATTTAAACACCTCAGGGTTAAACAGCTGAAGTTTAAACACCACAGGGTTAAACAGCTCAAATTTAAACACCTCAGCGTTAAACAGCTGAAGTTTAAACACCACAGGGTTAAACAGCTCAAATTTAAACACCTCAGGGTTAAACAGCTGAAGTTTAAACACCACAGGGTTAAACAGCTCAAGTTTAAACACCACAGGGTTAAACAGCTCAAGAACTTAGGGTTAAACAGCTCAAGTTTAAAGAGCTCATGGTTAAACAGCCCACGGTTAAATGAAAGCAGGGGTGTTTTCTTTAACCGAGAACAAACAAATCATAAGTAAAAATAAGATATACATAGTTACATGATAATATTATTCTTCATAATATATCTGTTAATGTTAAGGAACCAGTCAAGAAAAATCATCTCAGACCTTTTTCAACTTTCAACTAATAATATCTTGTAACTAAGAATAGTGAAGTGAAAAACTAACATTAGAGTGGCTAAACTGCCAATGCCTTGGTTGCATAAATGTGCAACATCTTTAATAACCTCCATTATTACAGATGTGCACACTTATGCAACCAAGGCATTTCAAGTTTCAAATGTTTTTAACTGTGACGACTCCCCCTTCCTCTATGCCCCTCCCTTGGGTGTCGCGCTTCAGCAGGTCGCCTACTAGCTTCCACCGTCCCGTGTACTCCATGTCTGGTTTTTGGTTTTTCTTTGAATCATACGGCACCTGTCTCCCATTATTGGTTACCTGTATTTATACTCTTTAAGATCTGGGTTCGGTGTCCTTTGTTAACTTACTATATGTTTCGTACCCATGTGCTGTATCACAGCAGAAGAGACTCACTGTGTTGTTTTCTCATGTCGTGTTAAGGCATTTTGGTGTGTTTACTTTGATCTAAGAACAGTGCTCATTAAAAAACCACCTGCGTTTGGGTCTCCCCCTCTTTGGAACATTACAATAACTTGTCTCAGATTTAAAAAAAAAATCCACTTTTTTCCACTTCAATCATATTAAAGGTGAAAATTGTTTAACATTATCCATCTAGATTTCCGACTTTACATCAGCAAGAGCTTAGTTTTGATTAAGGGTGTGATTTCCACTTTAAGTCCATAACTAATCAACACTTGTTTTGAGGTTGACAGTGAGAGCAATATGGAACATTTAAATGCAGTAAATCACGGTATCTGATCATAATACATTTACCTGCATCAGAATAAAAACAAATGTACACAGAATCCTGAGAATCATAACCAATGTACACAGAATCCTGAGAATCATAACAAATGTACACAGAATCCTGAGAATCATAACAAATGTACACAGAATCCTGAGAATCATAACAAATGTACACAGAATCCTGAGAATCATAACCAATGTACACAGAATCCTGAGAATCATAACAAATGTACACAGAATCCTGAGAATCATAACCAATGTACACAGAATCCTGAAAACCATAACCAATGTACACAGAATCCTGAGAATCATAACAAATGTACACAGAATCCTGAGAATCATAACAAATGTACACAGAATCCTGAAAATCATAAATTTACATAGAATCCTGAAAATCATAATACATTTACATAGAATCATGAGAATTATAAGACATACTGTACTGGCACGTATGAGTGTATCGACACAGGTCGTTTCCAACCCTCCATTCAGGGAAACACTAGAGCATTTAATATCTACTTTAAATTAAGAAACAATTTGTCTCAATTCGGCCTCACTGTCACTTTGACTTTTGCTGCCCTATCAGATGTAGTGGGTTATTTAAGGGGGTGTATTACCTGTCTAGCCATGCCAGGAGGTTCTTAGCTGCTCCTATCAGGTCCACTACGGAGGTCAGAAAGTCATTGGGGAGACGATGAGATGCCCTGCCATCGTAATGACCTCCTCTCCTCCGACCCAGGATGAAGCTCTGGAGGTTCTTACAGGACGCGTTCAGTTTGTGGGACAAAGTCCTTAGGTTCTCAGTCTCAAGACCATAGTTCTGAACCACATATACAGACACACATACAGACACACATACAGACACAAACTGAGTGACATACAGATCCACATAGTAAGATGCATGCATGTATAAAGCTGATTTATTGGCCAGAACAGAACCACTGGGTACACATTTTTTTAAGAACATTTACTGTACATAGAACATAAAGATCAGTCACTCAGAATGTATAGAACAGTTACACAGAATGTAAATAACAGTCAAACAGAATGTTAAGAACAGCCACACAGTATGTAAAGAACAGTCACACAGTGTGTAAAGAACAGTCACACATATGCAAATTCAAAAAGAAAAGTGTGTTACTCCCTCCTTCTAGTGCAGGTGTAGTAAGCCCGGTGATTCTGAGCCATAGCCAGCTCTGTGTGTGTGAATCCAGTCCAAGACAGCTGCTCTGGGATGAACATTTCCTATTTCATCACCTGATCATACACACACACACACACACACGTAGACTATAGCAACAAATCCAGCCATGTGTGGCAGGGAGATAAGGCATTCTCTTTCTCTTTTCTCTTCCTCCCTCTTTCAATCTTGCTTACTCTCCATGCCTCTCTCCATTCATTCATCACTCTCTCTCTTCTTCCACTGGTTTTTCAAAAGACTCGAGCAGCTTCTAATTTCCCTATAATTCCCTTATCCTCAGCAAAGGTACCAGTCACCAGAGCACAGAGCAGGTCGACAGACATAGACTCATCAGAGCACAGAGCAGGTCGACAGACATTGACTCACCAGAGCACAGAGCAGGTCGACAGACATTGACTCACCAGAGCACAGAGCAGGTCGACAGACATAGACTCACCAGAGCACAGAGCAGGTCGACAGACATTGACTCACCAGAGCACAGAGCAGGTCGACTGACATTGACTCACCAGAGCACAGAGCAGGTCGACAGACATTGACTCACCAGAGCACAGAGCAGGTCGACAGACATTGACTCACCAGAGCACAGAGCAGGTCGACAGACATTGACTCACCAGAGCACAGAGCAGGTCGACTGCCTCCAGGATGAGTTCCTGATGTCCAATCCGTGTGACTCCCAGTTCCTCCAGCTCCTGGTGGCTAATATGAAGCAGCTGCTCTCCACCAATCAGCTCCCGCTCAAAACTCTTAATGTACTGCTGCAGACAATCATCTAAACCTGGTACACACACATACAAACACAGAAATATACATATACAAACATAAATATTCATAGGTGCAAACCCTAGGTTTAAACGACAAATGGCCGTCTTTAGACTAAATATGGTGCACATGATAAATATTGGCAGAGGTATAAAAGGTACAAAGTAAAAGTACTTATCTGGGTTCAGCTGTGTTCACCACTTTAGGGAAGTATCTAATTAAGATCCAAGTAACCAGGTAAAAAGAATCCAAAACTAACCAGTAATCAATTAAATAAAAAGTAAGAGTGTAAATTATCAATAAAGGTCACTGGTTAGTTATGAACTCTGTTTTCCTGATCATTTAGCTCTTCCTTAGGAACTTCCCAGAACTGATGAATACAGCTGAGTACTTCTACACCTCTTAATATTGGTACCTAGAAGCATTTTCTCTTCTTGGCTCTGTACTCAAAAAGTTTGGACTTGAAATCAAACAATTACTTCTAGAATAAAGTATCAATCATCAGGTTTATTTTCATCCATACAGTGCTTTCAGAAAGTATTCAAGCCCCTCCACATTTTGGTGTGTTAAAAAGATAAGTCTACACATACAGTGGGGAGAACAAGTATTTGATACAGATATGCATTTTTATCTTTTTCTTTGTAAAGCACATTGAATTGCTTCTATGTATGAATTGTGCTATATAAGTAAACTTGCTTGCTCCAGAGTAGGTTGGGTGTGCAGCATAGGTTACCATGGCGATGTAACCAGGTAACAACTGATCCACCTTCATGACACTGACAACTCAGGGTTCAACCTGAAGTTGAACCTGCTTCTTAGCATAGGTCTCAGGTGTCCATTGATCATCCTTTAGATGTCTCAAGAACTTAATTGGAGTCAATGTGTGGCAAATTTAATTGATAGGATATGATTTAGAAATACCTTTGAAATAGAATTGTGTCCTAGCAAAGAACTGAGGACTGTTATAAAATAAATGCAAAACCATTGAAAGCTACATCACTGGGAAATGGAAGAGGTTTGAATCTACAAAGACTTGTCCAAGAGCTTGTCCATGCAAACTATGTAACCAGGCTAGTGACCAAGAACTCCTTGGCTTCTCTAACAGACCTTCAGAAGTGTCTCTAGCAAGAACCATCTCTGCAGAACTCCATTAATCAGGTCTTTATGGTAGAGTGGCTGGACACTCCAGACTAAAAGGCACATACCGTCTGAAGGACTCTTTCAAGAAAATATTACTATAGGGCCTGAATGCCAAGTTCTGCTTCTGGCAAGAACAAAGTACTGCTGATCACCTGGCTAATTCCATCCCTTTGGTGAAGCATGTTGGAAGCATCATGCTGTGGGGATGCCTCTCAGCAACAAGGAATGGAAGACTTGAAGAAAGGATGACTATAGAAAAAGTCTGTTAACGTGCATGAGTGGCCAAGCCAAAGCTTGGACTTGAACCCCATTTAACATCTGTGGGGAGACTCACTAATATTCCCCATCAAATCAGACAGAGCTTGAGAGGATCTACAAGGAAGATTGGGAGAAAATGCCCAAATCCAGGCGTGCAAATCAGGCGGATGCATCCCCAAAAAGACTAAGCAGTGATCGCTGCCAAAAGGCACTGAATAAATGGTCTTAATACTCAGGTACATGATATTTAGGATTTTTCTTTCCATTTCACAAACATCTTGCTTTGTTATTATGGGGTACCGAAAGTATTGTGGCAATTAGCTGGACAGGTGTTCCTGGTGAGTCTGGTGTGTTCCATAACTTTAATAGTAATAGTGGTCATAATGTAGCAGAGTGGGACTCTCTTTAATAGTAATAGTGGTCATAATGTAGCAGGGTGGGACTCTCTTTAATAGTAATAGTGGTCATAATGTAGCAGGGTGGGACTCTCTTTAATAGTAATAGTGGTCATAATGTAGCAGAGTGGGACTCTCTTTAATAGTAATAGTGGTCATAATGTAGCAGGGTGGGACTCTCTTTAATAGTAATAGTGGTCATAATGTAGCAGGGTGGGACTCTAATAGTTATAGTGGTTACTAACAGGCAAAAACAGGAAATCAATCCACCCACATTGCCAGGCATCAACCAAAGGGACACCAACCAACCTTAACCACCCTGAATGAGGGCCGAGTATTGCCAGCAGCGTACAGCCCAATTGCACAATTGCGCAACAGAGAGACAACAACAAGCTAGTGACTCTTCCCCCGAAAGGCATTGGAGGGAGGGCATCCCAGTGGCGACGAGAGCCCACCTGGCAAGACAGCAAGGGTGGACAGTATCAAGCCTTGTGGTCACCTTCACGCCCCTAGGCCAGGCTATACCTAATCATAAACCGTGCTGTAGAGATTAGTTTGAATTTCTAACCTTAATTGGCAGATCATTCCACAGTAGTGGAGCTCTATGAGAAAAGCCCCTGCCTCCGGCTGTTTGTTTAGAAATTCTAGGTACAATTAAAAGGCCTGCATCTTGCAATCATAGGTTACGTGTAGGTATGTAAGGATCATTCCAGCAAGGTAAGTAGGAGCAAGTCCATGTATTGATATATAGGTTAACAGTTAAACCTTAAAATCAGCCCTAACCCTAACAGGCAGCCAGTGTAAGGACGATAGTACAGGAGTAATGTGTTCACATTTTTTTGTTCTGGTTAGGATTCTAGCAGCCAGCCCTTATTATAGGACCCTCACACACTCAGCCCTTAGGACCCTCACACCCACTCAGCCCTTACTATAGGACCCTCACACACACACATTCAGCCCTTATTATAGGACCCTCACACACTCAGCCCTTAGGACCCTCACACCCACTCAGCCCTTACTATAGGACCCTCACACACACACATTCAGCCCTTATTATAGGACCCTCACACACTCAGCCCTTAGGACCCTCACACCCACTCAGCCCTTACTATAGGACCCTCACACACACACATTCAGCCCTTATTATAGGACCCTCACACACACACTCAGCCCTTATTATAGGACTCTCACACACACTCAGCCCTTATTATAGGACCCTCACACACACACATTCAGCCCTTATTATAGGACCCTCACACACACATTCAGCCCTTATTATAGGACGCTCACAAACACTCAGCCCTTATTATAGGACCCTCACACACACATTCAGCCCTTATTATAGGACCCTCACACACACTCAGCCCTTATTATAGGACCCTCACACACACTCAGCCCTTATTATAGGACCCTCACACACACTCAGCCCTTATTATAGGACCCTTACACACACTCAGCCCTTATTATAGGACCCTCACACACACTCAGCCCTTATTATAGGACCCTCACACACACTCAGCCCTCCACTCTGGAGCAGAAAGTCTAAGTGGGGCAACTGTCACCATGACAACCATTCAAGATCTGATCACAGTGAAGTCACAGCACGTGTCACGAGATGGGGAACACACACTCATGCGTTCCAGACCATAGCACTTAGAGAGAGCATTATATCAAGGTTCTCTCTCCTAATCTGGAAACTGTGTGTATGTGTTTACATGTGTATGGGTGTGTTTTAGGTCTATCTATACTCATGGGGAACAAATGTCCCCATGAGTATAGTAAAACCAGAGGTCCCCATGAGGCAAAAGTAAATTTCCGGCTCAGGGTTTAGGTTTTGGATCAAATTTACAATTCATTTTAGAGTCAGAATTGGGGTTTGTTGGTTACGTTTAGGGTTAAGGTTAAGGCTTTACATCTAGGAAAAGTTTAGGCATACATTTTATTTTATTTAGGTTAAGGTTAGAGTTAGGGTAAGGATACGTTTAGGGTTAAGATTAGGGCAAGGGAGCATGCAATTTCTATTTTCTGGTCCACATGAGGATAGCCATATAAACTTGTGTGAGTGTGTGTGTGTGTGTGTGAGTGTGTGTGAGGGTCCTATAATAAGGCTGCTGCTTTAAATCATTTAGATGTAATAACAACAAAACACAGACTGAAGATACAGAAACACAACCCTTTCTCCTTTTCTCCATGTGTCTCTTGCTTTCACTCCCCCTCAATCTTCTTCTCTCGCACCCCTATTTCTAACACAATCTGCCCCCTCTCTCTCCCATTTCCTTTCCTCTCACCTCTATATTTTCTCTCTTTCAGTTTCTCATTCCCCCTCTCCCTCCTTTATTTCTTTCCTTTTTTCTCTTCCCCTTTCTCTGTCTCCTCTCTCCTGTCTCCTTTTCTTTCTTGGTCTTCCTCTCTCCTGTCTCCTTTTCTTTCTTGGTCTTCCTCTCTCCTGTCTCCTTTTCTTTCTTGGTCTTCCTCTCTCCTGTCTCCTTTTCTTTCTTGGTCTTCCTCTCTCCTGTCTCCTTTTCTTTCTTGGTCTTCCTCTCTCCCCGCTCTGTAAACACTCCCTATCTATTTCTTTTCCTATTCTGTTTACATGATTTGCTAAAATAATTCTCAATAAATACCCCAATAAATACTGTTTACATGGACGCGTCTGATATCAGGCAACCTAAAGGGACTAGTGAAGTGAAAATTGTTTCAAAGATGTAGGGGAAGGCGACTGGCTGGTTCTATGGTTAGGACCCCGATAAAGGTGTTAACATTTCTGAAAAAATGTGTTCATACAGATTACGATAAACACAGCGTTTCAGGGCCGTGCACACACCTTTCGAGCGGAATGGGCTGAAATGAAAAAAGAGGTCTCCCAAGACACCAATGGGACAAAAGGCCACTTCTAGAGTCTGAGGTGAAAGATGCAGTTTCAGACCCCCCCGGGGTCTATCTGTGAACATGCTTGATGCGTTTGCATAACTAATCCATAATCGTCTACATGCCTTATACTATTGAATATTTGTGGAGGTTAGTACCAAATCGGTTGCAGCAACCATGAGACAGGCATGTCCTGTTGTTTGGCTACCGATATAATCATTAGGCTGTCCTGTAGTTTAGCTACCAATATAATCATTAGGCTGTCCTTTTGTTTAGCTACCAATATAACCATTAGGCTGTCCTTTTGTTTAGCTACCAATATAACCATTAGGCTGTCCTGTAGTTTAGCTACCAATATAATCATTAGGCTGTCCTGTAGTTCAGCTACCAATATAACCATTAGGCTGTCCTGTAGTTTAGCTACCAATATAACCACTTGGCTCTCCTGTAGTTTAGCTACCGATATAATCATTAGGCTGTCCTGTAGTTTAGCTACCAATATAATCATTAGGCTGTCCTTTTGTTTAGCTACCAATATAACCATTAGGCTGTCCTGTAGTTTAGCTACCAATATAATCATTAGGCTGTCCTGTAGTTCAGCTACCAATATAACCATTAGGCTGTCCTGTAGTTTAGCTACCAATATAACCACTTGGCTCTCCTGTAGTTTAGCTACCAATATAACTATTAGGCTGTCCTGTAGTTTAGCTACCAATATAATTATTAGGCTGTCCTGTAGTTTGGCTACCAATATAACCATTAGGCTGTCCTGTAGTTTAGCTACCAATATAACCGCTAGGCTGTCCTGTAGTTTGGCTACCAATATAATTATTAGGCTGTCCTGTAGTTTAGCTACCAATATAACCGCTAGGCTGTCCTGTAGTTTGGCTACCAATATAATTATTAGGCTGTCCTGTAGTTTGGCTACCAATATAACCATTAGGCTGTCCTGTAGTTTAGCTACCAATATAACCACTAGGCTGTCCTGTAGTTTAGCTACCAATATAACCATTAGGGTGTCCTGTAGTTAAGCTCCTTCTCCACTCAGTTCTACTTCTCCACTGTAAATCCTTGTGGATCTAAGGAAAGCACTTTCTAAATTTCCCTGTCTCTTGCCCTGTTTAAACTTAGGAGGACATGATGTCTTTTTGGGGGGTTATGAACATACAGCGGTCAAGGTTCACTGTGAGATCTGCTAACAAAACTCTGTTTCTAGGGTCACAAAATAAGCATTTCTGAGTTTAAAAGTAATGAGGAATAAGGTCCAGAAAGTCTCATAACATTCCACCACTGCCCCAACTCTCTCCCAAATCGCCGTGGCCCAGTCCAGAGCTCAGTTTGTCAAAAACGAAATCAGGATGGCTATTCTCATTTTCCATGAGGTCGGTGCTCCTGACTGATGGGAAAAATTAAGTTTGTACTGAAGGAAGAAACCTTGGCAACAAGCCGCGTTCTCATCAAACTTCTCCTGAAGAAACAGATAGGCATTGTGGCCCAGACCCTGTATCAGCCGAAGAGACAGATGGGCATTGTAGCCAGGCCCAGACCCTGTATCAGCCGAAGAGACAGATGGGCATTGTAGCCAGGCCCAGACCCTGTATCAGCCGAAGAGACAGATGGGCATTGTAGCCAGGCCCAGACCCTGTATCAGCTGAGCGGTCAGGGATAGACACATCCTCAGGAGGATCTGCTGAAGGGCCCGGTAGGGTGTCCTGGCGCTGCAAGCGTTCCAGCATTTCCACCATGGCTGCTCTTAGTTGAGAGAGCTGTTGATGGTGTTGTTCAAGCAGGCAACCCTGTTCTCCCACTGTGTCTTTCAGTTCTGCTGCTTCCATGTTTGTAAGGTTGTTTATTCTGTCGCCTTTCTTGTTTCCACAAGTGTGGAAACAAATGTGGGAACCCAAAATGGTTTTAATATATTTAAACAAAAGACAGGTGGTGGCCAGAAAACTCTCAAAATGTGTCTAATGTACAAAAACAAAAAGACAGCTTGTCACTGCACCGGTAACAAACAGTGACACTGTGACAATAAATGATGAGCAGTAGACAAACAAAGAAATTCACTTAGTGATCAGGAGACAATGAGCTGTGCCAGAAGGCATAAGAGAGACTATGGGATCAAGTGGAAGATTATATGGTCAGAAGAGACCAAAGTAGAGCTTTTTGGCCTCAACACTAAGATCCATGTTTGCATAGCACTGCACCTAAACCTGAGAATACCATCCCTACCATGAAGCATGGTGGTGGCCGCATCATGCTATGGGGATGCTTCTTTACTTGAAAAAAAGGTCTGTGTCCTGAAGTGGCCCAGTCAAAGCCTGGACCTCAATCGAATTAAGAATATTTGGACACCAATTAATTGGTCCACTGACACTTGACCAATTATGCAAAGAAGAATGGGCAAAAATTGCTGTATCCAGTTGTAAGATAGTAAAGACTCATTGCTGTAATTGGTGCCAAAGATGTTTCTATTGACTGAAGGGGTGAATTTTTATGTAATCTATTATTTTCTGTTTTATATATGTAATTAATTCAGAACAATTTGGAGATTTTATTTTTCACTTTGACATTTTGTTATATTGTGACCCAAAAATACGTAGAAAAGGAGAGGAGAAAAGGAGGTAGGGAGAGATGGTGAGGAAAGGGGATGTGAGCCGGGGAGGAGGTGAGGAATTGGGAGGTGAGTGAGGGGGAGGGAGTTAGGGAGAGGAGGTAAGGAAAATGGAGTTGAGGTAGTGAGAGGAGGTGAGGTAGGTGGAAGAGGTAAGGTAGGGAGAAGTGAGGAAGGGGAAGATGAGGTAGGGGAAAGAGGTAGGTTAGGGAGAGGAGGTGAGATTAAGAAGGGAGTGGAGAGAAGGGGGAGCAGAATAGGGATATGATAGAAACCTTTAAATAGGTCAAAGGCAGTGAATATTTCAAGCTGTTGAAACGCAACAGAAACCCTGTCTTCAGCCGCAGGGTTAAACTGACGACAGACAAGATGTTTAACAAGCTATAGGTTCAACTGACCATAGACTGGATGTTTTACAAGATATAAGTTCAACTGACCATAGACTAGATGTTCTATAATCTATAGGTTTAATTTACTACAGACTAGATGTTCTATAATCTATAGGTTGAACTGACTACAGACTACGTGTTCTATAATCTATAGGTTTAATTTACTACAGGCTAGATGTTCTATAATCTATAGGTTAAACTGACAACAGGCAAGATGTTCTGTAATCTACAGGTTAAACTGACCACAGATAAATTGTTCTATAATCTATGGGTTGAACTGACTATAGTCTAGATGTTCTATAATCTATAGGTTGAACTGACCACAGACAAGATGTTTTATAGTCTATAGGTTTTATTGACCACAGACTGCATATTCCATAATCTGTAGGCTAAACTATCAAGCGCTTGTTTTGATCACAGTCATCATCTTGGTTAATCAATCAGAGTTAATGAGCTATGATGTCAGGTCATTAAATCATTTGATTACCTTTCATCCAGTCCAGCACCTGTTTGGCAGTCCATTTACTAACTGGTTCCATTACCAGAGCCATGACGAGTCTCCTATCTCCCAGTTCACCAAAGCACGGCACTGACAGCAGCACCGCCAGATCAGGAGAAGAAGGTAGAAGAAGCCAAAAACCTCACATCACATCTGGATACTTGCTGATCATTACCGGGTTAGAGGCAAAATACGCGTTCTTCTGCTTTGATGCTGTTCATCAGGGCTTTGCCCGTGCAGATTTGGTGAACAGAATGCCGTGGTGCAATTTACGCGCGCACGCTCTTTATCCCTCTTGTGTCGCCACACAAGCAGTGAATCGAGAGTCGGTGAGTGATGGAGAGAGCAACCCTGCCCCCCACCCCATCACCCGACGTAGAGCGCGAGATATGGAGGAACCCTGCCCCCCACCCCATCACCCGACATTGAGCGCGAGATATGGAGGAACCCTGCCCCCCACCCCATCACCCGACGTAGAGCGCGAGATATGGAGGAACCCTGCCCCCCACCCCATCACCCGACGTTGAGCGCGAGATATGGAGGAACCCTGCCCCCCACCCCATCACCCGACGTAGAGCGCGAGATCTGGAGGAACCCTGCCCCCCACCCCATCACCCGATGTAGAGCGCGAGATCTGGAGGAACCCTGCCCCCCACCCCATCCCCCTACGTTGAGTGCGAGATATGGAGCAACCGCGCTCATGCTATGTTGTGCAGCTGCGTAGGCTACCACACACGCACACTTGTACACATACACTCACCTATACAACTGTGAGGGCTACTGTCAAAGGAGGTGGAATTAAGTTAACAAAGAAAATATGAAAAATATATTTTTTTACATATGACCAACTGTAATAATAACATATATGGCATGGTTTAATAATGACATGACTTGTGGTCAATTCTGATAATAACGTGAGTTATGGCCATGTCTGATAATAATGGCCTGGTTTAATTATAACATGACTTATGGCCAGGTCTGATAACGAGTTATGGTCAGGTCTGATAATAACATGATTTATGGCCTGGTTTAACAAAAACATGACTAATGGCCAGGAATAATAATAACATATATGGCAATTTTTATCAATGAAATGATTTACCCCAAGTCTAATAAAAACATAACGTATGGCCAGGTGTAATAAAAACATAACGTATGGCCAGGTGTAATAAGAACATGACTTATGGCCAGGTCTGATAACGAGTTATGGTCAGGTGTAATAAAAACATAACGTATGGCCAGGTGTAATAAGAACATGACTTATGGCCAGGTCTGATAACGAGTTATGGTCAGGTCTAATAAAAACATAACGTATGGCCAGGTGTAATAAGAACATGACTTATGGCCAGGTCTGTTAATATGACTTACAGAAGCCATGTGGTATAATGATTTCTGTTTGCAATGGCAAATTTTTTTGTCATCCAGTAACAGGCAGTAAAGATCATTAAACCATACATTACAAAGATAGTATGTGTTATTTCATTGATTATGTTTACACAATCCTGGGATCCACAAGCTTTGTCAGACTGAATTCCTCAGTGCTCCTGGCCTCAGCTACAGAATGAGTGCATTTAGAATGTAAAGCAGATGTCTCTGAAGTAATGATTGTGGTGACCTACTCCACTGGCTTACTAATGTAAAGTAATGATTGTGGTGAGCTCCTATACAGACCTACTTATGTAAAGTAATGATTGTGGTGACCTCCTATACAGGCCTACTAATGTCAAGTAATGATTGTGGTGACCTCCTATACAGGCCTACAAATGTCAATTAATGATTGTGGTGACCTCCTATACAAGCCAACTAATGTCAAGTAATGATTGTGGTGACCTCCTATACAAGCCAACTAATGTCAAGTAATGATTGTGGTGACCTCCTATACAGGCCTACAAATGTCAAGTAATGATTGTGGTGACCTCCTCCACAGGCCTTCTAATATAGAGTAATGATTGTGGTGACCTCCCATACAGACCTACTTATGTAGAATAATGATTGTGGTGACCTCCTATACAGGCCTTCTAATGTAGAGTAATGATTGTGGTGACCCCCTATACAGGCCTTCTAATGTAGAGTAATGACAGGGCCTTTTGGGCCCTGTCCGGGGCCTCCCCCAGGTAGGGCCACAGTGTCACCGGACCCCTCCGTCTCAGTTCCAAGGTGTTACGCTGCTATATTATTGTGCTGGGGGATATGACGAATGCACTACTAACTTTTTTTCAGTCTCCTCCAGTTTTAAATTTTAGGAGATGAGGTCCTGGTCCACACCTGCGGATTACCTGGTTTGGGTGGCCCGTTGCTGTCCCTGTCCTTGTCCACCTGGTCATACTTCTGACCTAGTCTAAAATCAAATAGACTCTGGATTTATCCCAGAGAAATGTATTTATTATTCCAATTGGACTCTTAATATCTCACCCGGCACAGCCAGAAGAGGACTGGTCACCCCTCTGAGCCTGGGTCCTCTCTAGGTTTCTTCCTAAAATTCGACCTTCTTAGGGAGTTTTTCCTAGCCACTGAAATTCAACACTACTGTTGTTTGCTCCTTGGGGTTTAAGGCTGGGTGTCTCTGTAAAGCACTTTGTGAAAACTGCTGTTGTAAAAACTGCTTTATAAATACATTTGATTGATTGATGATTGTGGTGATCTCCTATGCAGGCCTTCTAATGTAAATTAATGATTGTGGTGACCTCCTCCAACAGGCCTTCTAATGTAGAGTAATGGTGGTGGCGGTGGCCTCTATAAGCCTACTAATGTAAAATAACAATGGTGGTGCCGTTATACGCCTACTAGTAGAGTTCTAAAATGCTAGCAGTTGAAACTTTACTATTAAGATGCTCAACACTTGATTCCAGCCAAATAGAGAGAAAAGAGAGTGATAAGAGACATTCAACATTGGGACTTGATTTAATTCTACCAGACTTCATGACTGCATTGAATTTGAACAGTTTCATTGAAACCTAAACATTCTTGTGGCCAAGTGTTCCAATGCTCTAGAACATGGCCTCCAGTGTACAGAGCTTCAGCATGGGTTCAAACCTAGAACACTGGGCTATCAGTGTTATAAAGGCTCTATGTCTAAAAGGATATCAGTGTTATAAAGTATCTATGTCTAAAAGGCTATCAGTGTTATAAAGTATCTATGCCTAAAAGGCTATCAGTATTATAAAGTATCTTTGTCTAAAAGGCTATCAGTGTTATAAAGGTTGTACATCTAAAAGGCTATCACTGTAAAAACTGTTTATATGTGTAATTACATTTTAACAGTGATATGAAGAGGTAATACCTACTCAAATGTAGTGGTATATTATATGACCATTATCATGGACAGTTATACCTAAGCTACACATAACCCCTTTCAGAATTTACCTGCAAAAGGATAATATGCACATCTTGATAATTTATTAGGATCTGAAAATACCTGCTGCTAAGTCAATTGTTACTCTCCTTACGGTCCGAACCGGAAAGATAGCCAGGTGAGACAACATTTGCTGATAATAAAATGCTGTGCTATATAGTTGATTAGACGAACAACTGGAATCGACTTTTTAGCGTAACATGTCTTTTCACTGTAACCCCTTATACTTCCCTTTACTCTCTTCTCCCTTCTCCCCCACAATGTCACAGCTGGGCGGGACATCACTGTGCTGAATGTCACAGCCCTGATCGCGATCTCCCATTGGCTTCTGTCTGCTACTACGTCACGATCATGATTAGAATTGATGATCGGACGTTTTGATTTCATTGTCTGGCGAGGGGACTGCTGAAGAAATCTACTGAATTCGAGCGGTCGTTGATTTGACAGCAAAAACAGGTACATGTCACACTGATTTGACTAATCACTGTGACAGATTTCGATGTGTTTCAGCTTAAGTCCGCTCTAGCCGGGGGTCAGGGAGAGTGACCATGATAAGACGAGAGAAATCAGAGATTCAACGGAAAAGTTTAGTCGGATCCAGTGGCCTGACTATGGCTGCCTTGGCCTGGATCTACTCTGGCGTCCTGTACGCGGGATTCAATTGTTTTTCTCCGGCGCTTTCTGCAGGTTGTTGGTTGTCTTCATTCTAGCAGTCGTAAAGTTACAGCCTATCATTCCGCTTCCTGCGTGGGAATCCTATTTCTGCTCCTCTCTCTGTCTGCCCTTGTGGTGGAATGGGTGGATGTGCGTTTTCTATATCAATTCGCTTTGCAATGTTTCCATTTTTTCATTCAGTGGCCATGCGCAGTGAGCTTGCCAAAATGGGGGTGTATGGGAAGCTAGCTAGCGAACGTCATTAGCACAGTTGCTTTGAGTGGCTAATCTAGTCTTATTGCCAACGTTAGCTAGGTAACATTATAAAGTGTTTCTTTTCGAAAACGCTTTTCTACAATGTGCTCTAACTTTGCGACCACGTAGTAGCTAATGTTGTATATTTGTTTAGGATAACTTTATCTAGGTATCATGAACTTATTTTGATTTAGGTAGAGTGCGCAAATGTTAGCAAGCTAGTTAGCAAGTACCTGTTATTGAAACCTAAACAGTTCAGTTGCATGTCTCCACACAGTTGATTCTTCTCCATTCGTCGTAACCAACCCATGGTCATAGTGGCGGAAACATGCATATCTCACATGGTACCCAAGGCAAGGAATGACTTAGTATGACCTGCTCAACTAGCGAGCTAGATCTACTCCTTGGAACACCCGGCTAACTAGCTAGCTCTACTCCAGGGCCTAACCAGCTAAACATCCATACTCCCAGCTAATTAACTTGTCCTAGGAACAGAGGTCTCCCTTTCAGCCTACTAATGATTGCAAAACAGTGTCTCCCCTCCGTATGACTACATATATGCCAGTACAATGAGGGATGCTGCTATGACAACCTGTTTCCTGGCCTATTTCCTACATCTTTCAATGTTCATAGTGGCCAGGTGAAATCTGATCCAGGGCTTTTGACTTGCTGTCAGTGAGTTCAAATCAGAAGGGCAGCTTTAGCTCAACTTTCAAGCAATCATGATGTCTGAATCTGTGGTTAGATAAAAGCCAGACCATGAGCCAACAATGTCTCAGACTAGCCAGTATAAATCTTAATCTATTGTATGGTTCCATAATCTGAGCAATAGGATATGTCAGGGTTTCCCAGAAGAATAAAGAATTAGGGGCTGGTGATCGGCTTGTTTCACTGAGCAGTGATTCTCAAACCCTTTTTGTTTTGCCTTGAACTAGCTCAGCTGAATGAAGCATTCATGTGCATGATAGTTAGTTGACAAGTGGTTTTAGGGGTGCTTGCTCTGGAATACATCTAGTACATGGGTTAATCCCCAGGACATGATAACCAGTGGTGAAGCACTGAACATTTGTACACCTGTATGGTGTTCCTCAAAACCTTTTAACAAAAATGTGGAATTATACAGTATCAATGTGATTAACAGCAGAGTATTCAACGGCAACATCAGGAGGGACATGCAGACTTCTGTAGAACTAGTTTCTTGGTCCAAAGCGAGTTGCTGGCCAGAAATGTATTTTTTTTATGTAAGTCGATTATAACCCTTAATATTTTATTCAGTTTAAAAAAGTCAAGAGTTCTGGAGTGTTTTTTTCTGATCCTATATATTATTATTTCTGTTTCATTAAATCCTTTAGACTGCAGGGCATATTTTAAACATATCTGCAGTTAAGTAATTTTTGTTTCTACTTTCAGAACCGTGGACACAGACAGAGGCAAATGGACCCTTCATGTCTCTCCCCGTGCCTACTGCAGCCCAGGAGACTAAGCTAGCATGACCCGCACGGCAGCCAGAACACGGTAGCGCCCAGACAAACACACAGCCAGAGGGCTTTTGCTTTCCTGCTCCAGGCTCTACTGGTGGTTCTGCTCCAGGCTCTACTGGTGGTTCTGCTCCAGGCTCTACTGGTGGTTCTGCTCCAGGTTCTACTGTTGGTTCTGCTCCAGGCTCTACTGGTGATTCTGCTCCAGGCCTGCTGAATGGCGGATCTATTCCCCTGCAGTAGCAGCAGCATGGACGCATGGCAGGAGAAACGAGGCCTGCAGACGGTGAGTTGAGAAACCCTCTGTAGAATAGATTTTCATGTTGCTCAGATGGTAGAGCACAACATTTCAAAGACTGACTGGATAAACTTCTTACTACTGTAAGTAGCGCAGGATAAAAGTGTCTGTTAAATGAAAATGTACAATGTTACAGCCCTGGACCAAAAGTACTTGGTCACTTTAATCTTATGTCGTTAAATTCATAGATAAGAATGTGCCCTTTAAGGTGGCTAAACTGCTGATGTCTGAAGTTGAGTATTATTTTCTAGAATGCTAAATATTTTTATATTTTTAGCATAGCTACCAGAATACTAACAGTAATAAAACTGCTACTAGAATGGTAACATTAATAAAACAATTACCCAAATGCTAACAGTAGCCTATTAAAACTCTTAGCTGAATGCTTACAGTAATAATAATACTACACTGGATTTAAAGTGCCTACAAAAAACCCAAGGACACTGTACAGCAATAGAAAACAGCAAGAAACATGAATAAAAAAATAATAAATAAAACCGTTGCTTAGCTAGAAATGAATGGGGACCAGGCTACGCTGAATGAGAAACCTGGCTGAAAAAGCCAGTTTTGAAAGTAATAAAGGGAGTCCAAGTTGTGGGTGATTTGAGGGAGTACCAGAGTTCAGTATTGTGCTAAATGCCCGATGTCCAAGAGTCAGTGAAGCAGAGACTACGCAAAGGTGTGTTCATGTGGAGATCGAATAGGTAATGGGGCAAGGTCAAGAAGAGCCTTGTATGTGAGGACCATGATCATATGGTTAATACAGAACTTGATCCAAGTGAAGGTGGTTCGGTGTAGGGGGATGTGTTCCCAGTGAAGGTGGTTCGGTGTAGGGGGATGTGTTCCCAGTGAAGGTGGTTCAGTGTAGGGGGATGTGTTCCCAGTGAAGGTGGTTCGGTGTAGGGGGATGTGTTCCCAGTGAAGATGGTTCAGTGTAGGGGGATGTGTTCCCAGTGAAGGTGGTTCGGTGTAGGGGGATGTGTTCCCAGTGAAGGTGGTTCGGTGTAGGGGGATGTCTTAGTGAAGGTGGTTCGGTGTAGGGGGATGTGTTCTCAGTGAAGGTGGTTCGGTGTAGGGGGATGTGTTCTCAGTGAAGGTGGTTCGGTGTAGGGGGATGTGTTCTTAGTCAAGGTGGTTCGGTGTAGGGGGATGTGTTCTTAGTCAAGGTGGTTCGGTGTAGGGGGATGTGTTCTTAGTCAAGGTGGTTCGGTGTAGGGGGATGTGTTCTTAGTCAAGGTGGTTCGGTGTAGGGGGATGTGTTCTCAGTGAAGGTGGTTCGGTGTAGGGGGATGTGTTCTTAGTCAAGGTGGTTCGGTGTAGGGGGATGTGTTCTCAGTGAAGGTGGTTCGGTGTAGGGGGATGTGTTCTCAGTGAAGGTGGTTCGGTGTAGGGGGATGTGTTCTCAGTGAAGGTGGTTCGGTGTAGGGGGATGTGTTCTCAGTGAAGGTGGTTCGGTGTAGGGGGATGTGTTCTTAGTCAAGGTGGTTCGGTGTAGGGGGATGTGTTCTTAGTCAAGGTGGTTCGGTGTAGGGGGATGTGTTCTTAGTCAAGGTGGTTCGGTGTAGGGGGATGTGTTCTTAGTCAAGGTGGTTCGGTGTAGGGGGATGTGTTCTTAGTCAAGGTGGTTCGGTGTAGGGGGATGTGTTCTCAGTGAAGGTGGTTCGGTGTAGGGGGATGTGTTCTCAGTGAAGGTGGTTCGGTGTAGGGGGATGTGTTCTCAGTGAAGGTGGTTCGGTGTAGGGGGATGTGTTCTCAGTGAAGGTGGTTCGGTGTAGGGGGATGTCTTCTCAGTGAAGGTGGTTCGGTGTAGGGGGATGTCTTCTCAGTGAAGGTGGTTCGGTGTAGGGGGATGTCTTCTCAGTGAAGGTGGTTCGGTGTAGGGGGATGTCTCAGGGGGATATCTCTCGGTGTAGGGGGCTCAAAGGAGAAACTTGGGTCTAAGGTGACACCCGATTCTTGACTTGGGAGGTTGGGCAGATGGAGCTGCTGTCATGGCTCACAAGATCACTTAAGAACAGCCGTCGGGGCCACCAACATGATCTCAGTTTATTTGTTGTTAAGTTTGAATAGATTAGAATCCAGCTTTTAATGTCCTTGAGACTGTTGGTTAGATATGGTACAGGGAAGTATGAGTTGGGTTTGGTGTGGATGTAAATCTGGATGTCATCTGCGTAACAGTGGAATGTAAGACCAGGGTGTCAGGTGATCTGGTCCAGGGGTAGCATGCAGATGATGAACAGCAGGGCTCTAAGCACGGAACCTGAGATACGCCTAGATTGACAGGGGTAGGGGTATTTAATGTCTCCAAATGACACAAACTGCTTCCTGTTTGCCAGTTAGGATCATAACAAATCAAGGGCTGTTTCTCTGTGTTTGAGGAGAATAGTGTAGCAGAGAGGTCTATGAGAAGCATGATGTTAAAATGGCTGAAGTCAGCCACAGTGAGGAGGTTGTTGATGACTTTGATGAGGTCAAACAATAATGAAACTTTAACCAGAATACTAACAATAATGAAACAGCCACAACTTTGTAATGGAATGTTTAGAGCAGTTTTACATTCCTAAACCTAGGAAATCATGAATTTCTTTTTTCAATTATATTTAATCAGTTAATATTCACATGTACATCACCATTTTATAGAACTTCTAACCATGGGGAGTATGGCTTATGGACTAGTGAAGGAGTTTACAACCTCTAACCAATAGAGGTTTGGATAATGGACTAGTAGAAAGGTTTGGAACGTCTAACCAATAGAGGTTTGGATAATGGACTAGTAGAAGGGATAACACAGGAAGTTACTTGAATTGAGTTTGAAGTGACATAGTCCACATAAGTTGTACTGCGTTAACTTGGAGCATTATATTATCGGGGGATATACAGGGCTGTGAAGGCGCCAGCCTCGAGCCTTAACTCTGAATAGTTTTTTTGTATCTTTTCTTTAGCTCCTCATTACAAGGTCATTGTGTACTTCTCTGTGTTACTGGCTTCTGCAAAACTGACCTCCCAAATGCCCAGCCTGACCAGTTTTTGAGGGCAGGGAAAAAAACATATTCTGTTGTTCCCTGCCCAAACCCCAGTCAGGCTGGATGGTCCACAGGGTATAAGCAGTCCAAACGCTCACATAATGTATCCATATTACGTGTTGTCTACATGTTAAAGCTTATCACCGAAGGGTTAAAGGGGCATCAGTAATGAAGGTTAATTCTGCTTCAAGAGTATGAGATGCTTTATTAACAAGTGCAAACATAACAGCAACATGTCTGAGGACATTACCATTTTGCATAACTCCACCTGTATTTCTTTACATTTACTTCAGTGGTAATGGGAGCACTGCTAAAATGAGAGAAGACCTCCATGAAGTTCTAGTGGTGCAAGCACCAATTAAATCAATTCCTAAATTAATATGGGTTTGTTTCCGTTTTCTAGTTTATTGACCAATGACTGGTTTCCCTCAGATGAACCTGCGGTCTGTGTTCACGTTGGAGCAGCAACGAGTTCTGGAGCGATACTATGACAACGGGATGACTAATCAAAGCAAGAGCTGCTTCCAGCTGATCCTTCAGTGTGCTCAGGAGACCAAGCTTGACTTCAGCGTGGTGCGGGTATGGCATGCCCTCTACCACTATAAAGCTGTTATTACCATACACTTGTTGATCTATAACCTATGTCTATTCAGCTGTTATTACCATACACTTGTTGATCTATAAGGTGTCTATTCAGCTGTTATCATCATACACTTGTTGATCTATAACCTCTATATACACTCACCTAAAGGATTATTAGGAACACCTGTTAAATTTCTCATTAATGCAATTATCTAATCAACCAATCACATGGCAGTTGCTTCAATGCATTTAGGGGTGTGGTCCTGGTCAAGACAATCTCCTGAACTCCAAACGGAATGTCAGAATGGGAAACAAAGGTGATTTAAGCCATTTTGAGCGTGGCATGGTTGTTGGTACCAGACGGGCTGGTCTGAGTATTTCACAATCTGCTCAGTTACTGGGATTTTCACGCACAACCATTTCTAGGGTTTACAAAGAATGGTGTGAAAAGGGAAAAACATCCAGTATGCGGCAGTCCTGTGGGCGAAAATGCCTTGTTGATGCTAGAGGTCAGAGGAGAATGGGCTGACTGATTCAAGCTGATAGAAGAGCATCTTTGACTGAAATAACCACTCGTTACAACCGAGGTATGCAGCAAAGCATTTGTGAAGCCCCAACACGCACAACCTTGAGGCAGATGGGCTATAACAGCAGACGACCCCACCGGGTACCACTCATCTCCACTACAAAAAAGAGGCTACAATTTGCACAAGCTCACCAAAATTGCACAGTTGAAGACTGGAAGAATGTTGCCTGGTCTGATGACTCTCGATTTCTGTTGAGACATTCAGATGGTAGAGTCAGAATTTGGCGTAAACAGAATGAGAACATGGATCCATTATGCCTTGTTACCACTGTGCAGGCTGGTGGTGGTGGTGTAATGGTGTGGGGGATGTTTTCTTGGCACACTTTAGGCCCCTTAGTGCCAATTGGGCATTGTTAAATGCCACGGCCTACCTGAGCATTGTTTCTGACCATGTCAGTTAAGGCAGTTCTGAAGGCGAAAGGGGGTCAAACACAGTATTAGTATGGTGTTCCTAATAATCCTTTAGGTGAGTGTATACAGCTGTTATGATCATATACTTGTTGATTTATAACCTTTGTATTAGGGCTCCACGATTATTTGAATTATATTCAGATTTACGATATTGCCATGTGCAATATCCAAATCACAAACTTAAGCAATTTTCAGCTCCAAAAAAGGTGAATGAGATGCACTTAACATTATTACTTCCATAATGGTTTTCCTTGCGGGTGCTGTAGGTTTTCCTGGACTAATTTTGTTTAAAAACTTGATGGATTTTCAATGTTAGTTTGAGCTAACACTACAACTGAAACTTTCCGCGAGGAATGCTAATGTAACAGCCAAAGGCAGTGTGAACAACAGGAAAATATGACTTTTTTTACACATTTCTGTATGGATTTTCTTACGATCATAACAACCTCATGTACACCTAACCTTTTGGCAGATATCTAACTCGATACAAACGCTATTGCATTAAATGAGTAGTTAAATAGTTTGACACAGGCTGCACCTTCAAATTGGTAATTATGTAAAATGTTTAAAAAGCATTTTGATTTTTATTAATTTTGATTGCACATTATGTTGGCTATGATCTCTATTTTAAATGAGATTATCTACTCTGTTTACACCAATGTTTGAAAATTGCAAATTTACTGTAATTATATTTGTCAAAGAAATCACGATACATTTTTTTATCCAAATCGTGGAATCCTATTCTGTATCTATGCAGCTGTTATGCCATGATCTTAGGCTTGCTATTTGCTTTGTAATATTGGTGCTAGCTAGCTAATTCATTGTCAAGTTATGGATGGACTGACACTACACATTCGCAAACCTGCCAAGCAATTATAGCCCAATTCTGACACGGTTATCCAATCGAACTGCTATAGGTGCCACTTTATGGTGTACTATAATGAATACTACGATTTGACTGAATCATTAGATGGAAGAGGTTCTGCAATGATTATAGTATTTCAGCTTTGAGTATTACTGATCATAGTGTCTCTGCAGACTTAGTTCTTATGTAGTACATGGTGTTAACTCTGACCCTTTCTGCAGACTTAGTTCTTATGTAGTACATGGTGTTAACTCTGACCCTTTCTGCAGACTTAGTTCTTATGTAGTACATGGTGTTAACTCTGACCCTTTCTGCAGACTTAGTTCTTATGTAGTACATGGTGTTAACTCTGAGCCTTTCTGCAGACTTAGTTCTTATGTAGTACATGGTGTTAACTCTGACCCTTTCTGCAGACTTAGTTCTTATGTAGTACATGGTGTTAACTCTGACCCTTTCTGCAGACTTAGTTCTTATGTAGTACATGGTGTTAACTCTGACCCTTTCTGCAGACTTAGTTCTTATGTAGTACATGGTGTTAACTCTGACCCTTTCTGCAGACTTAGTTCTTATGTAGTACATGGTGTTAACTCTGAGCCTTTCTGCAGACTTAGTTCTTATGTAGTACATGGTGTTAACTCTGAGCCTTTCTGCAGACTTGGGTCGGAAACAAAAGACGGAAGCTGGCCTCCAGGGCCGACCAGAACGGGGCCGTATCCCACTCCTTATCCAATCACGGCCAGGCTGGGGGAGCTCTGTCCAATCACGGCCAGGCTGGGGGAGCTCTGTCCAATCACGCCCAGGCTGGGGGAGCTCTGTCCAATCACGGCCAGGCTGGGGGAGGTCAGTCCAATCACGGCCAGGCTGGGGGAGGTCAGTCCAATCACGGCCAGGCTGGGGGAGCTCTGTCCAATCACTGCATGGCCGGAGGAGCTCTGTCCAATCACACTGCTGCTGGTGGCGCACTAGTAGCGGGCGCCATGTTTACAGCAGAGATGGCAGTGGCTCGGAACATCCAGAGAGGCTCCTCCCACCTCCTCCATCAGTCCTCTTCCTCCTCATCCCCTTCCTCTCCTCTCAGCTCTGTCAACAACAACAACAACAATGATGTAATCCTCACTGGGATATATTCTTTAGGCTCCTCGTCTCGCCCGCGCCCTGTCATAAAGCCTCTCAGTCACGCTGACCCTGAGCTGTCTGCACATGTCCATCAAACTCTGCTCAACCAATCACAGCACAGGAGGAACAATTCTGTCTCAACCCCTATCCAGCTCCACTCTAGGTTGGATGCAGTGTCAGGACCTCGCTTCAAACCACATTCCTTCTCCTCCCCACCCTCCATCTCCACACCCCCTGGGCATCCACTCTACAGCGTGTCCAGAACCGAGCGCTTCCCCACGGGGGGGGCCCGAGCTGGGGGTGCAGTTGGAGGGGTACCTCGGAGTTGGGCCAGACAGTATGGTTCTGTTCAGTCTGGGCCCTGGCCCTCTTCCTCCCAGACCAGACCACATAGTAAACCCCAGCCTCTTCCAACTCACCCCCCCAGGACCTGCCCATCCCCCCCTCCCCAACCCCCTCCTCCACACAACCCTCCCCCAGAACACTCTCCTCGTATACAGCAGGTGTTCAGCCTATCAGAGAGGGGTGAAGAACAGGTACTAAGACAAGGACAGCCTTCTGATAGGAATAGGCAAGAGAGGCAGAGGCCCCGCCCCTCTGACGCAATTGGCGGGCTCTCTATCGCCATGGAAACAGGTGATGAAGAGGATGAGTGGCGGAGGGAGGAAGAGTTATCCAACATGGCAGCTGCAGCCCATGGGAACCTCCAGAGAGGCCAAGGGGGGAGGGACAGCATCAGCCCCAGCAGTGGAGAGGGATCTGGGGAAAGAAGTGGCCTGGCATCCCCCTCTCTGGTCC